>NW_011500161.1:239952-240170 GCF_000495115.2 Populus euphratica | reverse complement strand
GGTGACAATCTTTATTTTCTCTTGTCTGCCCAAAACATCATTGATAACGTCAAAATTAAAGTCACTTGAGAACATGAAAGTTGTAGGAAATTATCTCAGTTTTCTTATATAAAAACTTCAGCTCATTTGTTCTTTTAGAACTCCAAATATGGGCCAAACACTAAACAGTGCTTGGGTGAGAGGACAGATTCAGACTTCTTGGTTGTTGTTGCAATTTT
>NW_011500161.1:233578-234042 GCF_000495115.2 Populus euphratica | reverse complement strand
CTTTTTCTCTTTGTATTTTTTGTAATGTTTATGCTTTGTTTTCATTAATATCAAGTTTATGCTTTGTTTTCATTAATATTTCCAATAACTTTCATGTTTTAAGTGGCTCCAATTTTGACGTTATCAATGACATTTTGGGCAGACAAGAGAAGATAAGGATTGTTACCAAGTCAAGAGTTGGTCACCCACTCATCAATTAGTCATCAAATCAATAGTTCCCAATTTTGGCCTATAAAAGGAGGTATTTGCCATGCATTTAGGCATCTTGGTCTCCAGATCAAGATCATGCTCTTGCTTTCTCTCTTTATATTTGTTTTGTAATCTTTATTTTGCTTTCATTAATATCAAGTTTATGCCTTTCATTTCCTTTCATTTACTTAGTTAACTTTTATCTTATTTATGTTCTAAGGATAAGAAGAAGAAGAAGATGATGATGAGAACTTTGAGATGAAATATTAATGTAA
>NW_011500161.1:222227-232220 GCF_000495115.2 Populus euphratica | reverse complement strand
TACTACTACTACTACTACTAGTAGTAGTAGTAGTAGTAGTAGTAGTAGTAGTATTTATTAGTATTATTATTGCTACTACTATTATTATTGTTGTAATTCCAAAATTATTTCTATATTTATTGTTTTTTCATATTTAATTTTATTTTAAGCTAGTTGTTAAAAATAAATAAATAAATAAAAAGCAAAAGAGAAAATCAAGTGCAAGTAAGAAAACAAGCAACGAGAATAAAGCAAAAAAAAAAGAGTTGAAAAACATTGAAATGAAAATTTGAAAAGTGAGAAACAATTATTTGAAAACAAATGACAGAGAAATAAATAAAATATGATAAATGTAATATTTTTTTCATATTTTTCATATCTTAATTGTTAAAATAATTAAGATCAAACATAAAAAAAATTAGAATTATGAATAATTTGTATATTATGAATGTTTAGTCTTAACCTAAATACAAATAAAGTATATATATAGTAAACTGAAAGTATTATTCTACTCTTAATAAATAAGACTATATAAATAATTTTTAACATCTCCGCTTAAACTAACAATGCGGCAACTACAAACATCGAGAGTTTGCTAACCAAAAAATGAAAACGAGAGATAAAATGTGCCTTAATAAAGAAATCTGCAATATATAAGGAAGAAGGAACAAAAGGCAAAGCTATGGTACCATGCTTGAGATGAGGGCAAGTAAGATGACAATCGATCTCAATGTGCTTAGTTCGCTTATGAAAAACCGAGTTATGAGTAATTTGAATAGAACTCTGGTTGTCACAATATATAGGAGTAGGATGAGAAAAGGAAACTCTCATATCAACAAGTACCCAATATAACCAAATAATCTCTTTAGTAGTAGATGTCATAATACGACATTCTACTTCGGTGGATGATTGAAAAACAATAGATTGTTTCTTACTTTTCCAAGAAATAAGAGAATCACCTAAAAAGATACAAAACCTGGTAACAAACTTGCGATATGTGGGATCTGTACCATGATAAGCATCAGAGTATGCACATAACTCCAAGAAAGAGGTGAATAAAAGTAAAAAACTTTGAAAAACTATACCTCGAAGATATAGCAAAATACAAAGAACAACTGTCTAGTGAACGGTAGTAGGAGAAACAACAAATTGACTAACAACATGAACAACATATGCAATATTCGGACAAGTAATAGTGAGATATACTATACTCCTAATAATAGTGTGGTATAAAGTAGGATCTATCAAAGGTAAACCATCAGAAGAAGAGTTCCTTGCGTTAACCTCAATGAGAGTATCTAAAGTCTTGTTATCAGTAAGTCTAGCCCACTTAAGAATATCTGTAACATATTTTGACTAAGAAAAAAGGTAACCTCTAAGTGAGTATGCTACCTTAATACCCAGAAAATATCAAAGATAACTCAAATCCTTCATTTCAAATCGTCAGCCAACTCTATCTTTAAAATTGAAATACCATCAATGTCAACACAAGTAATAATCATGTCATCAATATATAAAGATAAAATGATACGACCTACATCAGTGCACTTAATAAAAAGAGCAAAATCATGACTGTTATAAACAAAGTCAAGAAATGAGATCACAATAGATAAATTTCTCAAACCAAGCACGAAGTGCTTGTTTGAGACCATATAATGCTTTTTTAAGCTTACAAACATATCTAGAGTCATGTGAAATACCAGGAGGGGGTGCAATATAAACTTCTTCTTGAAGATCTCCATTTAAGAAGGCATTTTTAACATCAAGTTGAGAAATATGCCACTGACGAATCGAAACTACGATAATAAGAGTATGAATAGTAGTCATTTTTACAACTACGACAAATGTCTCCTCATAGTCTATATTATACTATTGAGAGTATCTTTTTGCAACTAGCCTAGCTTTGTATCGCTCAATAGAGACATCAGACTTAATCTTGATCTTATACACCCAACGACAACCAACAACACTCTTACTAAGAGGTAGAGGAACCAGATCCCAAGTATTTGTTTTATGCAAAGCAAAAAGTTCCTCATCCATAGCTTGGTGCCAAAATGGATCAAGAATTACCTCTTTATAGGAAGATGACTTATAGAGACAATGAATATAAGTTAAAAAGGAAGTATATAATGAAGAATAACAAGAATAAGCAAAATTTAGTAGTTTTGTGGACTTACGAATGCGGATGGACTGACATGGAGGTGGATCCACAATCCTAGATGAAGCTTAAGGGGCTATAGATAAGAATGGAGCTTCAAGTGTGCTAGAGAGTAAAGTATCAGTACCTGTAGAGTTGTGAGTATAAATTGATCTAGCATGGGGAGAGGTATTATTACCAGAATCCTCAGAAAAGGGATGTATATGAATAATTTCAGACTTAGTCAGATTATGAGTAATGGATGGAATAGAAAAGAAAGATATATGCTCAAGGAAGACAACATGACAAGACACATTAAGTTTCTGAGTTATTAGATCAAAATAATGATACCTCTTTTTACCTTCACCATAACCCAAAAAGATACAAATAGCAGACCGAGAGGATAACTTACTACATTCTATATAAGGACGAAGAATGAAATAAGTACAACCAAAGACTCTAAATGAGGAATAATTAGGGATATACCCATATAACTTTTCAGAAGGAGATAGACTTGAACTATGAGAAGATGAAATTGTATTAATCAAACTTACCGTAGTAAGAACAGTTTCTCCTCAAAACTCACTAGGAACAAAAGTAGATAACAAGAAAGAATGAGCAGTTTTAATAATGTGCCTATATTTTCTTTTAGCAACACCATTTTGCTCAAGAGTATCTATACATGATGTTTGGTGGATGGTTTCATCTAAGGCAAGCAATTGCAAAAAAAATTATTAGAGGTGTATTCCCCACCGAAATAACACCTAAAGCATTTGATCACAACAGAATGTTAAGTTTTGATAAGAGTTTGAAAAGCTATATATATCTCAAAGAATTCTGAACAATGTTTCATTAAATAAACCCAACAATAATGAGTATGATCATCAATAAAAAGGACATAATATCGAGACCCTCCTTTTGTGACAACAGGAGAAGGTCCTCATACATTAGAATGAATCAAATCAAATGGTGAATAAGAAACAAAAATACTTCGATTAAAAGGTAAAGCAGAAAATTTTGTTAGTTTATATCCATTACAATAAGAAATGTCACAAGTTTTTGAATTTCCTAAAGCTCCTGTAGATGCCAAAAATCTCAAACAAGAAGACAAAACATGACCTAGTCGGGAATGTCATAAATAAAAACTAAAAAATAAAAGACACAAACGAAAGAAAGACAAATTAATAGTAGTAGTAGCAGTAACAACGGTAGCAATTAACACTTTTAACTCATCTAAAATATATAGTCCATTCTCCCTATGGCCTATCCCAATCAGCTTCTAAGACTACAGATCCTGTACACAACAAAAAGAACTAGAAAACATGACTAAATAATCATTAAAATCATATATTTGATCAACAGATGCAAGATTCAATTTGAGTTTTGGAATAAGATAAATATTAGGGAGAGATAAGTGAGGTGTGACAACAGAACCAACACCTATTAAGGGTATAAGAGTGTCATTAGTAGTCATAAGAGGAATGGAGGACAAAGGGGATATAAAGGTAAAAGATAAGGAATCTGGAGACATATGATAGGAAGCCCTAGAATCCAAGACCCATTTAAAGTGTGATATACCTGAGGAACTATGAGGCAATTGACCTACGGAAGAAGAAGCAAACATTGCTTGTGTTTACAAAGAGAGAAACTTCTAAAATTACTCAGCCAAAGTATTGGGATCGGTAATAGAGTCTAGAAAAATTAATGCTGCAGTATTATGGTGTGGTGGTTTTCAACCCTGGGGGGGGCTTTGTGAATTATATTGTGACTGACTGCTAAACTCTTCCAAGCTTGATTCTACTGTCTTAACTTACGACACTAAGCCTTCCAATGACCTTTTTGCTTACAGAAACTGCACTTATTGAAATCAGCCAAAGTATTGGGATCGGTAATAGAGTCTAGAAAAATTAATGCTGCAGTATTATGGTGTGGTGGTTTACAACCCTGGGGTGGTCTATGAGAATTAGATTGTGACTGACTGCTAAACTCTTCCAAGCTTGATTCTACTGTCTTAACTTACGACACTAAGCCTTCCAATGACCTTTTTGCTTACAGAAACTGCACTTATTGAAACCAACCCTTGTGTAAGGCTTATTTTGATGATTAGAGAATGGCTTAGAAGGTACTACTAATACAAAATAATTTGCAGCAAAAATAATTCCTTTTTCAGAATAAGACTGAAGACATATTTCTTCAACCAATAACTTACTAACAACAGAGTTAACAAAAGGCAATGAAGAACGATATAGAATTAAACCTCTAAGTCCTTCGAAGTCATTGCAAAGTGCTATTAAAAACTGTACCAATCATTGCTACTCTCTACGTTCAATATAGACACCACATGCCTTTAATTCTACCGATTCTGTAAGAACCAATTGATTCCAAAGATTTGTCATAGTAAAATAAAACTCTTGAATATTCATATTTTTCTCATTAAGAGCTAGTACATCATTTTCTAATTGATACTGTTTTGTAAAATTTGATTGTGTAAATAACCTTTGTAGATGATCCCAGACCTCTTTTGATGTCTCATACTTTGCCAACTACGTGCCTATCGAATGCTGAACAGAATTATTAATCCAAGTAATGATCTTTGCATTATTTGCTTTCCATATCTCTAAAAAAAAAAAAGCATCCCCCTCCTTAATATTCTTAGGTATCATATAAGTTCCACTAACATACCCCCACATCTTCTTACCTTTAAAAAAATTTCTCATTGCATAGCTCCAATACAAATAGTTCTTCCCATCTAACCTCACACTCACAAACTAAAGTGAATTATCTCTTTCAGTAGCCATAATCAACAATCATAGAGAACCAGAATGCAAAAGCAGTGAAAAACAAAATAACAAATTGCAGAAACTGAACAGAGAATGCAGAAACTAAAAAAATATTTCTTAAAATTATATGATTACTCCAAAATACAAAACAAATTTGTAGAAACTGAACGCAAATACCAAATTGCAAAAGTTGAAGAGAAGACTAAATACCAAAATAATTGCAGAAACTAACGAAATACCAAGTTGGATCCGCGAAGTTGTGTTCAAGATTAAACCTCTTTCCATAAAACCAACTCTGATACCATGTTAAAATAATTAAAATCAAACATAAAAAGGAGGCTAGAATTCTAAATAATCTGTATATTATGAATGCTTAACCTAAAAAGTATATGTAGATTAAACTAAAAGTACTATTCTACCCTTAATAAATAAGACTACATAAATATTATTTAACATTAATTATATATTAGAATTTTTTATAAAGTTCTAACTAAACAATCCCAAATGAGAGTTTATTGAGGTTTTTCCCAATAAATATTTTCTAGCAAGTTCTAACCTCTTTCCTTTGCAACAAAGAAGGCTACCATTTGATATAAAAAGTAGCTATCTCTTTCAAAATAATTCAAGAAGAAAAAAAGAATAGAAAAGAAAATATAAAACTCTTCGTCTCTCCTCCAAAGAAATAAAATAATTATAATAGATAAAAACAAAACAGAAACAAAAATCACCACCAGCACAAGTTTGCAGTAAGGGCCAGTTATTCAAGACTGACCTTGCATCATGGAACTACCAACAATTAATTCAGGATATTTAAAAATATAATAGTGGTTGTTTTTTTAAAAATTTTAAATTTTTAAATATATTAAAAAAATTATTTTTATTTAAAAAAAATTATTTTTAATGTTAGCACATCAAAATAATATGAAAACATAAAGAATATATTAATTTAAAATAAAAAAATAAAAAAATAAAATTTTTTTCAAAAACATTTTCCAACCATAATCCTAAACACTACCCTAGCCACCCGACCTCACCAAATCCCATTGCAAACTACCACATTATAACCTCTAAGAGTGTTTTTTATATTGTGGTAGCTTTTGTAGTTGTGGTTTGAAAAAAGTTGTTTGACAAAAAAAATATTTTTAGTTGAGGTTGATTTGGTTTAATGACTATTTGGTTAAAACTATGGTTTAAATTGAGATTAAACAAAAAACAGTTTTGTGTGTTTGGTAACTGTTCAGGAATGCGGTGTAAACTGCTTTTCAAAAAATTATGAAATGTTTTCTGTTTTTCCTAAAACTAATTTCTTTAAGTGTTTTTAGATTGTTTTTATACATTGATGTCAAACATAAGTTTTAAAAAAAATCTTAAAAGATAAATCTTGGACCAAAAAGCACTTTGATTCGCCTCCGTTATCATAATCCCTAACAATCATACTTTTCAAATTGAGGTTATAAAATAACTAAAATAGATATATATTAATATTAGTGATTTTTAATTGAAATATTGTAGATTTAACTACTGCTATTACATCTTCAAATAAAAATACCTTATATAAAGTATTTTTTTATTGTTCCATTAAACTATATGTAATTCTATCACGTACAAAATTCATCCTTCCTTGAATATAGTTTCCCTGGCTTCCTAAATATGCAACAACATCGGGTAAAATGTCATTAAGATCTAAATTAAAATTGCGATCAAATTTCACAATTACAACTTCATCATGCGATCTTCTTCTAATGTAATTATATAATACCATTGATGCCACTACAATTTCAACTTGCGTTTTGTATTGAAAAACAAGCATGTTTTGTAGAATCATCTACCTTTATTTCTATACTGCATAAGAATGTTCTATCACATTATGTAGTGATGAGTGTGCAAGATTAAAAACTTCTTGTCGATTTCTTAGTTGGCCACAATGCTGAAATTCTTGGAAGGGATATCTTTGACCTTTATATGGACCTAAATACCCATAATCACTAGAATATCTAGAATCCGGGATATCTAGAATTAACTAGATAGTATTTACTTGTAATTACAAAAAACATTTACATTTGTCAAAGGATTAATAAGAATTTCACAAATTATTAAACTTATAATTATATAACGAGTTCTATTATATAACTACCTTCTAGTGGTTTAGGAAATTTTATATTTCTATTGCTAATAGCCTCAAGAAAAATACATGCCTCGTGGGCACTGTTCTCCCATCCTGCCCATACAAACATGAACTGCATGTCAAAACTACAAGCAACCATTATGTTTTGAGTCAGTACACTTTTTCTTCCTATAAATGAAATTTGATTTGCAGTTGATATGCAAGCTCACACATGTGTTCTATCAATTGCACCAATATAACTCGACATGAAAACCATTGACAATATATACTAATTAATTACTAATATGCAAAAAATTATTTAAATTTCATATTGATAACAATAACAAACATTTGTCTGACATTGAAATGAAGCATATATCCTAGATTCATTGTAATGTCTTGTAAAATGCATGTAAAATTTAGTGACATTACCAAAAGATTGATGTCTTTTTCAAGTATAGGAGTGTTGAAGTAATAAATAACATGGCAAGACTAGGGTTGAACCATAGGGAGGTTAATTGTATAATTATAAATAACAATAACACAACAACAAAAAATCCATAATAATAATAATACTAATAATAAATAAGAAGAAGATGATGATATGAGCTTTGAGATAAAAGAGTAATGTAAGGATTAAACAATGATATCAACAAATGTCAAGGTTAAAGGATCCACTAAAAGTATGTCAAACAATTATAGTATAAACTCTTATTATTCAATTGAAAACCACACACAAAGGAGGTTCCAATCAGATTATAAATTATTAACATGATTACATTAGTTATCTTATTCGATTAATGCTAATACTTGTCAATCTCGTCATGCATTCATAAGTATAACTTATGTTAACAACAAATCAAGTTTCCTTCATAGCTCAGGTGTCAGTTATACCATATAGTATGGGCTATGAAAGTGCCAAGCATTTGTTGTGCCAAGCATTTGTTGTGCCAAGTGTTATACAACATAAATCAAGATTAGTCATTTAACAAGCAAAGTATTAAAAAGCGAATAGGATAACAAATATAAAATATGTTAGTATCAAACATTAAAGTCCATGTTAAGTTTACACTATACTTATTCTTACACCATTAATATAACCTTTTATACACTTTTCCAATTTTTTTTTATCAACTACTACCCTCTCCCCCCAACCAAAACGAGACATTGTCCTCAATGTTCTAAGGTAGAAAGATAGAGTATAGAAGATATCACCTGAAATAACGAACACTGACAAACCTGAAACACACTGAAACAAAAATAAGAAATGACAAAACACAAATATTATGTTATTAATAAAAAGAAAAGACACAAATTTTTACAAGCTAAGACTCAAATCGCAGTTGTGATTGTGGCTCACATCTTCCCTTGGTTTTACGTCCAAGAACGGCTTAAACGCCCTCTATGGGTCGGGGATAGGCTTCCCATCCAGTTTTCTTAAAAACTGGCAAACAGGGTCTTTTTTTAGTCAGATTCCCAAGACTATGCCAAGCATGTTCTTTATGAAAATGGGTTCCTAAGTTATGAATTGCACGATGCTTATCTTGACTATGATGAGACTTAAGAGTCAATAGAAGATTATCTAAAGACTCTCTGTGTTTTGAAATAAATCCCACCTTTTGATAATTTTCACAGGTTTTGCAGAATGCATGTGAGTCCTTGAACATTGTGGGCTAGTAAAATCCATTTTGTAAGATTTTGACAATCTTTTTTTTACAATAAATGATCCTTATGTGCCTTAGAGTAACAAAATTTAATGATACTACTTACCTTATTGTCAAGAATGTAATTTTAAAATATTTGACTAGGATAATATTTGAATAAGTAAAGGTCACCCTAATAAAAGTTTTGCATGTCACTCAAAAACTTTCTTTTGTCTTGGTTATCCAAGTGAGGTGGCAAAAATCCTAAAGCAACAAAATTGATATTTTTAGCAGACCAAGGTATTGAACTAAGAGAAAGTAAAAATTTAACAAGAAAGTAATAATCAATTAGTGTGATGTCAGATGTTGATTCTATTGTTAATTTTGACAAATGATCTACGACAACATTTCTGGTGCCTTTTTCATCCTTGATTTCTTCCTGTTTGAAAGTTTCAAAGATTTTACAATCATGATTAACTTCCCTTTGTTTGGTCATGGCATAAAAAATGGAAGTGCTAGTGGGGAATTAGTATTTTCCTTGTAATATTCAGATTCAACCATTTTCTTACCCTTAGAGATTGACTCATCATCTTTCTTACAAGGTTCAATAGTGGGTTTTTTAATATCCTTACCACTACAAAGAGTGATGACTGATTTGACTTGATCCATATGTTGACTTCTAAAACTACTTGTATTTATATTGTATTACCTCTTGGGATTTTGCTATGGTTGAGATGGAAACTTACATTTCTCTGGAAAACTAAGAACAAATGTTAATTTTGGAAGAGTATCTTTAAAATTTGTTATGCTTTGAGTAAGTTAAGTATTGATTGTCCCTTGCTTTTCAATTAATGCATACTATTGCGATGTTGCGGTTGCACAAATTAATTACCCTAGCTCAAAACATAACACACAAGATAGTATATAGTAAGCAAGGGGTCGATCCCACGAGGAAGATGTTGTTTAGATTTCTTATGATACACGTTATGTAATTTAAAGGGGGTTTGATTTATAATGATCTAAAATATAAAAGAAATTAAAATAGCAAACAAAATCAATTAAAATTGAAATTTATCAAGAAAACAAACCTTGGTCACAAGCACACATCCACCAATGAAAATTAGAACCGATCCTTGAAACAAAACTAGAATTTATATTTTGAATTTTTATCTTTCCTTAATGTTGGTTCATTAACGGATCCGTCATATAACTAACCTTAACCAACAAACAATCACAATGTCCACATTAATGATTTAGTTCAATGGCAGCCCTAAGAAATAGATATTTGAGTGTTCTCCCTAAGTTTAATAATATAGTTTAGCTAGAATTTTCAATCTTAGTTATTTCACA
>NW_011500161.1:221816-222006 GCF_000495115.2 Populus euphratica | reverse complement strand
TGCATAATTATTGAACAACTACTCTTAAAGAATGAAGAGAGCATGATTTTTGGGTTTGTAGAGGAAGAATTTGTGTTTTTTAACTTCTAGCTGCTACCCCCTTCTCTCCCTTCTCTATTTCTTTTTATATGCTAAGAAACCCTTGTTCCTAATTTACAAAGTAGTCCTCCCTTAAGTTGACAGTTTACAT
>NW_011500161.1:210812-221716 GCF_000495115.2 Populus euphratica | reverse complement strand
TATAAAAACTTGGATGACGGTTTAGAAGTTCGAAACATAATTTGGACTCATTTCTTCACGAAACCTGATTATTGATATAATTTAGTTGTCATCTTTAAAAACTTATATCTCCCTCATCTGACATTTTTTTGGCTAAACTTTGGAGCATTTACAGACCTTTGAGTCAGGAATCCAAACAAATTAAGTTTGCATCAATTGGACTTCTATAGCTGCATATATTGAATTTTGAATGGACAAAGGTCAATAGTAGTAGAATGCGAGATTTAACTTTAAAGGATGTGATTTCCATTATCGTTTTCTTTTTATTTTTCTTGCATTACATTTCTAGAAAGGTATGGATGTTATCTTTTTAGTGCCACTAGAATCACTTCATTTTGATCTCTAGAACTCACGCTCTGCACAAAACATCGACTGAACAACAAATCTACTAATTATCTCCAATTTATTCCTTTTTGCATTTTTCATCCAAAAATGCCTTAAAAACATAAAACAAAGAATATCAAGGCATTTTACATATAAAACATGGATAAAACATTAGGTAAATATGGGTGAAACTATCGAATAATATGGTTATATCACATATAAAGTTTCCTTAAAATTTCTTCTAAGAGGTGGAGTATAAGGAGGTGTATAATTTTGAAAATTTTAGAAATTATGGTATGCTTAAAACTATGGTTATGAAGTTTGTGCAATGTTATTATCATTCTCCCAACTGAAATTTGAGTAATTTCTCCAACTAGGATTGTAGGTTTGCGAGTATGGGTTGTGGTTGAGCCTTTGGAAACTGTTTAAAACATAAGCTTGTTCATGGAGACATTTCTTAAAAGAAAGCAAGGTTGGATAGTCATTAGTTGAGTGTTCATTGGTTTCACAGATTTGACATACAATATTTAGAATAGATTTTAATTGACCATTTTTTTTTTCAATTCTAGTGCCTCGACTTGGCTTGGAGGTTATGATCTTCCCTAAGGTTATACATACCTCCACTGGATATATGAGGTTGAGTTTTACTTGGTACCTTATAAGTACCTACAGTGTCCTAATTTTGAGCATTTTCAGCTAAGAAGTCTAAGTACTCCATTGCTTCATCAAGGTCATTATCTTTAAAAGTTCCATTGCACAACAATTTAATCATTTGCTTATCTCTAGGTGTTAACCCTTCATAAAAATATGAAACCAATCTCCATGTTTCAAAACCATGATGAAGCCAAATATTAAGCAAGTCTTGATATCTATCCCAACATTGATAAAATGTTTCTCCTGGTTTTTGAGTGAAAGTGGCGATTTGTCTTTTGAAAGAGTTTGTTCTGTGAGATGGGAAAAACTTTAAACACTGTTGTTGCATTTCATCCCAAACACTAATGGATCCTGGTCTCAAATTTTATAGCCATATTTTAGCTTTATCTTTTAATGGAAAAGGAAAAAGCTTTAATTTGATAGTGTTTATGCTATAATTTGAGTCATTATAGGTTTTACAAATCTCCTTAAATTCTATTAAATGCAAGTATGGATTTTATAAATCTAAGCCATGAAAAGAAGGTAAAAGTTGAATAATACATACCTTAAAATTAAAATGAGATGCATTAAGAGGGAAAACTATGTATGATGGTGCACTTGTTCTTGTGGGATTCATATGGTCTCTAAGTGTTTTAACATAGTTATTTTCATTATTCTCATTATGAAGTGATTGATTATCTTCTTCAGCTATATTTTCTAAAAATGATGAGGATATCCTACAAAGTCTACCACTTAATATACGTAACCACACTCTTATGCACGTGTAGGAATAGAATAAAAGAAAGCAGAAAACAAAAAAAAAAGAAATAAAGTTATATACAAGAAAAGTGAAAAGAAAAAATAAAATAAATACTATAATTGTACAAGAACTTACCTTCCCAACAATGGCACCAAAAACTTGACATGACCAAAAGATTGATATCTTCTCTCAAGTGTAGAAGTTTCGAAGTAATAAATAACCTGGTAAGGCCGGTGTCGAACCATAGAGATGTTAATTATATAAATTATAAATAACAATAACAATAACAACAAATCCATAATAATAACAATAATAATACTAAGTAGTAATAGTAGTAGTAGTAGTAGTAATAATAATAATAATAATAATAAAGATGAAGAAGAGAGCTTTGAGATGAAAGAGTAACGTAAGGATTAAACAATGATAGCAACAAATATTAAGGTAAGAGGATCCACTAATAGTATGTCAAACAAGTATAGTATAAACTCTTATTATTCAATTGAAAACCACACCCAAAGGAGGTTCCAAACAGATTATAAATTGTTAACATGATTATATTAGTTATCCTATTCGATTAATGCTAATACTTGTAAATCTCGTTAGACATTCATGATTATAACTTATGTTAACAACAAATCAAGTTCCTTTCATAGCTCAAGTATCGGTTATACCATACAGTATTGGCTATGAAAGTACCAAGCATTTATTGTACTATGTGTTATACAACATAAATCTAGATTAGTTATTTAACAAGCAAAGTATTAAAGAATGAACAAGATAACAAATATAAAACATGTTAGTATCAAACATTAAAGTCCATGTTAAGTTTACACTATACTTATTCTTACACCATTAGTGTAACTTTTTCACATTGACATAATAAACTTAACTAAACATAATGAAAGAAAGAAAAATAAATAAACAAAATAAAAACATAAATAAGATAAAAGTTAACTGAGTGAAGGAAAGGAAATGAAAGGCTTAAATAAGATATTAATGAAATCAAAACATAAGCAATACAAAAAATACAAAGGGAGAAAGCAATAGCATGATCTTGATATGGAGACCAAGATGCCAAAATATATGTCAAATGCCTTCTTTTATAGGCCAAAATTAAAAACTATTGATTTGATAACTAATTGATGAGTGGTGACCAACTCTTGACCTGGTGACAATCTTTATCTTCTATTGTTTGCGCAAAATGTCATTGATAACGTTAGAACTAGAACCACTTGAAAATATGAAACTTGTAATGATTGTTGTTCCTCTCTCTTACGTTTTTTCATGGTCGCACAACCTTACTTTCTATTTTCCAAATCAAATTCTGGTTTGTCATTCATCTTGTTTCCACCTTTCTAGTTCGAGTGGTTATTGTGGTAGTGACAAGGAAGCTATGCGATAATGCCCCTATTTTGTGCCTATGTTTCATTCTCTTTTTCCTCTATTTCACTTTTTTCCTCTATTTCAGACGGTTCTGTGTTATACGAATTATGATTGTTTTTTTAACTTGTTTTTTGCCCACTTTTTTACTTTGTCTTTTCTATTTGAGCTCTCAGTTGTATTTTATTGTGCAAATTGCCATCAATAATACATATCATTTATATTATATGTATTTTTATTTGTTTTTCTCTTGTGTAAATTTCCATCAAATTAGCATCTTTACGGTGATTATTCCCCATATATTTTTTTCTTCTGTAAGGCTTTAACCCATGCAAAAATTTCTTTGAGACCATATCATATGAAAAGCATTACTCTAATATTTTTTTGTCATAATGTAAAAAGTGTTTCTCAACCCAGCATTACACTAGTTTCCATGTGACTTCACTTTGCATGTGACTTGTTGGTACATTCTGTGATGAGTAATTGATCAATTTGTTTAATATGTTTAACCTTTTGCATATTCTTTCATTTTCCTTCTCATTAATTTAAATTTTGCTTGTTATTGAAATGAAACAATTAATTATAATTGGATTTTTAGAGCAGTGAAATTTATAAGTGAAATTTGTTTTGTCAAATGAAACAATACACTTGATTTGCATCATCAACCAACATATTTATTATTTAAAAACTAAAATAATTGTCCATATCATCAACTGATGTCATTAATAATATATCGTATTATCTCATATAGCAACTAACAAGACTTATCAATTCTTAAATAACACTACAACTTTGAATTACATTAAAATACAATCCATAACATGAACATAATAAATATTAATGCTCCATAACCTAATTGATTGTAGACGTCATCTCCTTACGATGTTAATTGTTTAATTTATGGAGGGTCTCAAACCCATATAAATTAATTTATTACTTCATATCATCTTAAGAAATTTACTTTATTAATCTGTAAATTTATATAAATGACAAGAAATTTAAAAACATGTTAAATAGCAATATTACCAATAAATATATGAAAGAAAACATTTGGGATTAATATATACCTTTCGATCCAAGGTCCTTTATGCCATGCATATATTCTCTACAACCATTTTGTCGTGTTTTTCGAGTTTTCATTTATAAATAAAAGAGTTGTCACCTAGTATTATGGTCAATAAACACGCTAACTGACTTTTTAGAGATTCTAAGGTAAGGGATTGATTGCGTAAGGGGAAGGTATTAACACCTCTAGTACGCTTTAGCTAAGGTAAGCTGTTTAATATTTGGTTTGCCTTATAATTGCTATGGTGTTGGTATTCTCTTAAATAGGTTTTCTAAGATAGGTTTGCTATGATGAATGGATTTGGGTTCAAAGTCTAAAAAGCAAAAACCCTTGGCCAATATAAATCATATCTTTAAATATGTCTAGAAAGTGCTAAGAAGAACCAATGCAAATATCTTGAAATTTATATTTGATTCAAACTAAATTTATTAGGATAGAAATATAAGGAGATTCCATATGCTTTAAAAACTCATTTTTTCCTTAGTATTTTAAGAGTTTGCAACTCGTAAATCGGAAGGAGGAGAGACAAAAAATTTAGAAATCTAAGGAAATTCAGGGCATTTTAAAAGTTTTTTTTTTATCTTAGTGTTTTATACTTTCATGGCTTATAAACCATGAAGTCAAAAATTGAAATGTTCTCAATTATAATTGAGGCTTCTCTCAAGGATTTGTGATAACTTATTATTTCTAGAAAATTATTTTGGATATTTACTAAGAATTTCTTTATCCAAATATTAATAGTAAATAATAACAGGTTATTTCCAATAATATTTTTGATATTCATCCTTCTTTATCCAAATATTAACAATGAATAACATAGAATTCCCCAAAATTAAGATTTTGTATTTTTTGGAATATTGGTCAATACCCTTTGGAGTTTTTCAAATATATTGTAAAATCTAAAATGCAAAAAAATAATTTTTGTGTTTAAGAACTCCATGTTAAAACACATTTTCCTTTAAACTTTGAATAGTTGTTTTTTTTTAAAGAACAAAATTTCAAAATATGTTAGGGTATTAGCCGTTTACAGCATACAAGAAAACCATTTATATTTTTTTTAGAAAAAGAATAAGTATCACAATTAAACACAATTAAAGATAACAAACCATGCACTTATATTCTCAAAATTTACAAGGAGAAAAATAAAATAAAACACAAAATAAACCAAATACAATTCAAAAATTGCAAAATAAACCCCAAAGACTCTAGGAGTTACTGGGAACACCCTCTAGGGTCTGCATGAACAATGGCGGGCCTGGTCTCCATATGCAGCAGCCACTGGTGGCACGTGTACTCACTTGCCGCCTCAAGAAAAGCAAGCAACTGGTGGATCTGACCCACTTTGTTCTCCTTTTCCTTTCAGCATCGGTGGTGAAAAGCAACGTCATTTGCAAAGCCAAGAAAATGCAACAACCAGTTGATTTTAGTTTTTTTCTCTTAATTTTGATTATTATATCTTCTTTCCCCTTCTCGATTAGTTTTCCTTTGCAGGTGGCTGATCCAACAGCTGATTCTCGGTCCAGATCTACCGCATAGGGTTAAATTGATAAAGAACAGTCGGTTGATGAGGAGAGGAAAGATCTATGAAAGGGAGTTGTTGACTTTTATAAAGGTCGAATGGGTTGGCGCTTGTGAGAGGGAAAGGGAGATAGTGGCTGAAGGGTTGTGGCGGCTTAAGAGAAGATGGGTTGCTAGGTCTATCGACTTAGCATAGACACTACTACTAAGAGGAGGAGCTAAAGGAAAAGATTGGGGGAAAAGAGACAATGAGGGGTTGAAGGCTTGTGTTAGTTTGGGAGAGAAATAAGAGGAAGTCGGGAGCAGCAGCTGCTGGAGGCTTGGGGGTCTACTCTTGGTTTTGGCTAGTGGTAGGGAAAAGAGAGTATAGGGGTCGTAAGCGAGGAAGATGAAAGGGAGTGTCATAACCCAAATCTGGATTATTCCTCAATTTTGAGACATATTTTGATAAATTTTTAGAAAAAATCCAAAAAATAAAGAAAACAATGAAAATTCAAAAATATATATTTTTAAATATACGTGTATCATTTTTAGCATTTTCAACATCATCTCAAAAGAATTTAAATTTTTAAAGATATTTGGAACGTGTTCAACTTTTACCATGTTATTTTTAAAATCATTGATTTTTCTTATTAAGCTGATGTTGATATTGCTCGTTCTCAAAAAATACAAAAAAAAATCAAAATTTACAAAAAATTGAGGGACTAATTTTGAGACTCAAACAACATTTTACCTATAAATAGCAGTCTTTAACACAAATAAAAGGGGGGTAATTTTGACAAAAAAAAAAAGTGGAAGACCTAAACCTAAATTTTCTTCTTCCTCATCTAGAGCCGCCGCCCCCCTCTCCTGCCCGTTTTCAATTTTTCTTCCTTTTTCCAGCAGAATAGCCACACAGTAGTAGCAGGAGTCTCGTTCACAGCCTACTCCCACCAAAAAACCTAGTAGCGGCCGATAACAGTGGCACCCACAGACGTCTTCCCCCCTCACTTCGCCTCAGCAGCAGCGTCTCCAGCTCCTCCCCTAGCAATAGTAGCAGCAGCAACATCGCCAACAGACATGGAGCAGCCCACCTTCTCCCTCCGGTGGCGCCTGCAGATCTAGCCTCTTCTCGGCCACCGCCGGATCTACAACTTAACAGTTCCCTCCCAACAAGAGAAGGAAAGCAAACAGAGGAAGAAGATGATCGAAGGAGACCGATCTGCAGTGAAGCAGATCCAAAAGACCCGAACGGAGCAGATCCAAAGAAGGAGAAGGGAGAACAAATACATCCAAAAAAAAGCCAAAGTAGATTTCAAAAACAAAGGAAAAAATAAAAAAACTAAAACGATTGCTTTTTGTACCTTTTTCTTGTTATTGCAGGTGATGGTGACCTTTACAGATAGCGTAGGGAGATAGAGAAGAGTAAGAGGTTACTAATGCACTGGATTTTGTCTTCTTCATTGGAGGCTGTGCATTATGCAACGCGCCACAACTGTTCACGGGTCACCACTATTCACGTGCACTGTTCACGTTGTCTAGAAGGCCTTCCCTGTGATTTCTAGGTTTTTAAGGATTGTTTTGTAATTTAACAATTATATAATGTAATTTTTATTTAATTGCTTTGAATTTGTATTTTGAAGTGTAGATAAAAAAAAAAGAAAAAGAAAAGAAACAAACATATAGGGAAAATGTGTGTGTTTGTATTTGTTTTATGAGTGTTTCTTTTCTGTTCATGATAATACTGCAAAGAATAAAGAAGGATTTCTAAAATCTAATGAAAAGATAAAATTTTTAAAACTTTTTTAACACATCAAATCCATGAAGCAGCTTACCTTAGGTAGGGTGCTTTAGGGGTGCTAATACCTCCCCTAACCACAACCAGTCCCTTACCCGTGAATCTCTGACAAGACTAGTACAACCAGGGTTCCTAGTAACTCTCAATTAAATACCAGGTGCTGACTCCCAACAAATCCAACAAGATCAAATCAAACATAATAGAGAGAAAAATCACCAGACTGATGCCGTGCGGATTTTTCAACGTGCGACAGGGAGAGTGAAGGGAGCTTTAGTCAGTTGGGAGGAGAAGGAAGAGGGCTTTCTTAGGTAGTGGTTTTTATTTTTTTGTTTTTGTCAAAGAAGGGTGGGTAGTTGGCTGGCTTGAAAGAGATGAGTTTTAAGGTTTTGTAAATGTCCTAATTTTTTGTCTTAAAATTGATCCACCCTTTGTAAATTTTCTCCTTCTCTTTTGTCAATTTTCCAGCAAACATAAGCTACACCCCTGCACTTGGTTCAAAAGAGTTACACACCATCTTTAGCACGTGGGGTCCAAAAATAAGTAACAACATTACCCATAGTTGACCATATTTCTCTATTCCTTCTCAAGTCTAAAAACTTAGTAGCAAACCCATGAAAATGATCACTGATATAAAATCCTTCAATTGAGTAAAGCTGGTCATAACCTTAGGAATGTTATGCCTTTCCTGATCTTTATTGATAAATGTTGAATCACTATTGTTTCACATGCTGGCAACCATTTGATCTCATTATGATGGTAGTTGAAACCTAATTCTGGAATTGCTTTTTTTTCCCCACCTTAAACTTCAAAACATTCTTTTTCTTTCCTTTTCCCACTACTATAGTTGTTGTTACTGGTATATTAACCCCTCTAACCATGTTGCATATATCATCGGTAAAATTTAAAATTTCATCCTCTTCAAAATCATCCCTTCCTTTTTTCAAATTAGGTTGTTCAACATTGGCATGTTGATTGCCATCAACACTGACATTATGATCAGGTAAGACTCCAAACGATGGTGCCCATGTATAATCATTGATAGCAACAATGTTTGCAAATATTATATCGTAATTCATACATAATAAAGGTTTGATATCAGAGAGCCTAAACGTTTTTGCTCCCTCTATTTCCTACACAAAAGAAATAAAATGATTTCATGGAACTTTACCTAATTTATTAATAATTGAACTCAGATTTAAACAAATTAAAGATTAAGGATTATGACAGATAAAGTGAATTTTTTATTTCCATCACTCATCACTAGCAGAAATTGTTCCTAATTCAGTACTCCAGTCCATACTAGTTTCATAAATGAGCTTTTTCCACATCCTCCAATCCTTTTGCAGCCATTCGATTTATTCTTCAGTTGTGCCTTGGTAAATGTATGACTAGTTTGTTTTTTGAATGATACCAATAAATATTTCCAACCAGCTTTGTCGAAATAAGTATTTGGTCTCATTCCCATGTCGATAGCTTTGATGCAAATGTAACAAAACACATGCAATATTTCTTTAGTCCATGTTCCTTTATCTATATTTTCAAAACCTTCCATTCCTAGTTCGATGAATATTTAGAAGCAAAAATAATGAGTTATAACATGTAGTGAATTTAACTTAATGGAAATATAGCGAACATATAATTATTCAAATAGTCAACAATAAGGATTAAAAATGAAATGAAATGAAAAGGTTGAGACTTCCTTTTCCAAAAATAAATTTACAGCATCCAATATATATAAATAAACTTTGACAGTAGCTAAATGCCTTAAACTTTCCCTACCCGACATATTTCTTGTTTATATTCTATGTTTATAAACTTGCACTAGCGATCAGAGCATTTGATAACATAGAAGCTCTAAACAATTAAAATGAAACAAATAATTGGCAACAACAAAATCAAAATTGAGAGATAGTTAATAAGAACAATCATCAAAGTTTATAGTATTATAGAACCATAAATGCAGATGACCGAGAAATGCATATGGCTAATTAATCCAAATCCAGCAACTAAAATTTTTCTTTTCATTTTAGCATGCAAACCCAATAATGGTTGTGGTTAATTTACATAAATGACAACAACATATGTTCACAGTATCGCAAACAAGAACAATATATAACATCCAAAGTTTTATTCCAGCACCAACAAATAGGCAAGTAGTTGTGTAATTGTAAAAAACATAAACACATACTTGATTTTACAACACCTTTTTTTTGTTGCCAGACATGTTTGCAAGAGTAAAATGTTATTGTGCCTCATACACCAACACAAAACTACATATAAATTCATAAACAATAAATACTCATTGTGAGAAATAATTAAACAAAAAAGTAATGATTTATAGTAGTAGAATTGAAACAAGTCCACAAGGCTGCTTGATAAATCCTAGTAAAGAAGTTGCAGAATCATTGTAGAGTCCAACATTGAAATTGTCGCAGACTTGCAGGAAGCAATGTGAAGTGAAGAAAAACTGGTTATTGACAAGTTGAATACTTGCTCAAATTTGTAATCCTATCTCACTTTAGATTTTATATGAATTTCAAATCAAACTCAACATTGATCTCGGATTGGCAATATTATTTAGCATAAAACTACATATTTCTTCGCTAGAACACAAGAACCATAACAAATAACCTAAAATGCAAAAAAGTATTGTCATCAAATTGATTCTTATTTTGGCAACTATAACACAAGAAGAAGCCTATATCCTGTATTAATTCTGAACAAGTTCAACAGATAGATAAAATTATTCGCTGTGAAAGGAACTATAAAAATGAGAAAAATACCTTTTTAACAGATCTAAAAGATCAACAACATGGAATCACATATTGAGTATAAAAAAATAGGAAAATTAGTTTCCACAATAAAGAAAAGAATGGTCAAAGGAGACAAATCTTTAATTTTCTTTTCCAAGAGATGAGACGAATCTTACCGTTAACAAACTACTTCACTAGTTGTATTTTTGCTCTGATGTTTTGAGGAATTTAGGAGGAACTAGGAAGTTTGATATTCCTCTAACAACTTCAACAAGTTTGTGTTTTACGGTTAATGGATTGTTAGTATTTTTGTAAGGAGTTTTTTAAAAAATCAGGAAGGAATTAAGAAGTTTGATTTTCCTCTAAAAGCTTCAACAAGTGTGTTTTGTGGTCTATGAAATGTTGGTATTATTGCTCTAAAGTTTTTAAGGAATCAGGGAGGACAAATTTGATTTTCCTCTAATGATTTTTTTTTTCCTGTTTTTCTTGTGGTCAATAGATAATGAAATTGAGGTTGAGTGACACGACTAAAAGATTGATGTCTTCTCCCAAGTGCAGGAGTGTCGAAGTGATAAATAACCCGGCAAGATCGGGGTCGAACCACAGGGAGGTTATTTGTACAAATTATAAATAACAATAATAAAACAACAATAA
>NW_011500161.1:192183-203810 GCF_000495115.2 Populus euphratica | reverse complement strand
TTATTATTGTTGTTGTTGTTGTTGTTGTTGTTGTTGTTATTGGTATTGTTGTTGTATTATTGTTGTATTATTGTTATTTATAAGTTGTACAATTAACCTCCCTAAGGTTCGATCCTGATTTTGTCGGGTTATTTATTACTTCGACACTCCTATACTTGAGAGAAAACATCAATCTTTTGGTCGTGTCATATGTTTTGTAGAATTCCCCACCTCTATTTTCATACTTTAAAAGAATGTTCTATCACATTACATAGTGGTTAGTGTGCATGATTAAACTTTTTTTGCCGGTTTCTTGGTTGTTCTCATTGCCAAATTCTTTGAAGTAATACCTCTACCCTTTATATATATAGACCTAAATATCCATACTCATTGGGATATCCAGAATCAACTAGATAGTACTTACTCGTAATTAGATACAACTTTTACATTTGTCAAAGGATTAATAAGAATTTCACAAATTATTAAACTTATAATTATTTAAGTTCTATTGTATAACTACTTTCTGGTGGTTTAGAAAATTTTATATTTATATTGTCAATAGCCTCAAGAAAAATACATGAATTGTGGGCATTACCTTCTAATCCTGCCCACACAAACGTGAACTGTATGTCAAAACTATAAGCAACCATTATGTTTTGAGTCGGTATACCTTTTCTTCTGATAAATGAAATTTGATTTTCAGTTGATATACAAGCTCACACATATGTTCCATCACTTGCACCAACACAATTCTACATGAAAACCATTGACAATATATATTCATTAGTTACTAACATGTAAAACATTATTTCAATTTCACATTACCAATATTAACAAATAATTGTCTGCCTCGGAATGAGACATATATCTTGGATTCATTGTAATTTCTTGTGGAGTTCTTGTAAAATTCGAGTCCTCTGGTTTTATAACATCTAATACAAACAAACATACTGCTGCTAAGACTTCTTTGATGCATCTACTTATAGTTTCACTCAAATGTTGAAATTGTTCTTGAACTTCCTTATTCGATGCTCCAAGTGTTATTCTATATAGAAATATAACCACTTTTTCAATCACACTCATCCTTTTCAAAGGTATTAACCTATACCTTATTTCTAAATCATTGCACAAGCTCAATAAAGTTGATGTGTCCATTTTAAACATGTTTACACATTGTTTCCAATGTCCTCATAAAACTTCAGTTAATCAACACATGCCTGTATTGTACAAAACCATACACAATTCTTTATGCATATAATTAATATAATACATGAGTATTGCCCAAGCTATGCACACAACTAACCTTTTCATATCAAATTCTCACCTCCAAAATGATTCATCATCCTCATTGCTATCATCATTATTGTCGTCATCATTTGCCTCATCATCAACATCTCCGTCTGCGCCATTGTTATCATAATCACCATGATAGTTAATATGATCAACAACACACTCTATTATATTTTCATAACATCATCGAAATCTTCATTGAATAATGCATTAAAACACTTATCATCCATATGTATACTGCTAAATAGATAAACAAATGAATACTGTCAAACACTATTTTTTTATTTTTTTTAAAAATATTTTTTGGATAGTATTTTTAACAATAACTTTTTTTCTATTCATTTTTGTTTACTCAATCAGACTTGGTCCAAAACATATTGGTTTGTTATTTTTCAATCCGCTACTGTATAATTTCTAGTCAGTCTCTATTGTTCATGTCAACAGTGGATACCAACAACAAATTCTATAAATAAAGAAAAAGAAAAAAAGGAGAAAGGGAAGGGAAAAAGGAAGCTACCCTGCATGGTGATAATGTCTGGTTGGTGGTCACAACGGCGAAGGCCAATGGTGAATGGAGGGAGCTGCTTGGCCGATGGAAAATGATCCTTCTTATCTGTCAACTGTTTCTGCTCTCCTTTTTTCTCTTTGTCTCTGCTACTTTGTATTTCTATTTCAAAAGGTTTTATCCCCTCTTATGGTGGTGCTGCTATTGAGGATAGTGACGCAAGGCGATTATCGTAGCGGTGACGAGGAAGTCATTCGATGGTGCTCCTGTTTTTTACTTGTGCTTGTCGCTGTTGTTCCTCCCTTTTATGTTTCTATATGGTCATGCGACCTTACTCTTTGTTTTCTAGATCAAATTCTAGTTTTTCCTTCATCTTGTTTCTACTATTTTGGTTCAAATGATTATCATGGTGATGACGAGGAAGCTATGCAATGGTGCCCTTGTTTTGTGCTTGTGTTTCCCTCTCTTTTTCCTCTGTTTTTTAGATGAAATTTTGGTTTTCATATAAACGCAACATTCTTGATTTTTAAATTTAAATTCTAATTATTATATAAGTTTTTAAAATTGAGAATCATTTTTTTAGTTGAAGATTTCAAATTCAATTTTTTCAGTTTATTGTGGCTGTATTTCCAAAATTCATGAAAAATAGCCATTATGCATGATTTCTACTTTCAAAATTATTAAAAACATATATATATATATATATATATATATATATATGTGCGTGTGTGTGTGTTTTGATGTTATGTTATATATCTATGTATTATTTGTCTTTTGTGTTGATTGTTTTTGTTATTTTATTTTATTTTTATTTCACTTGAGTAGAGTCTTGAAGATATAGTATTATCAAGAATATAATTTATTTTTATAAAATTTATTTATGTTTTTCAAATAAAATGCCTTAATGTTATTTTATCCCTTCATACTATGACTCTTAGTATTTGATATCTCGATAATTAAATAATAGATAGATAATGTATTATTTTAGTCTATTTTGAATAATGTTGTCAACTCTTTTACTTTATTTTAAATAATATTGTTAATTTTTTTTTATTTTAATATGCATGTCTAGATCTACATCTTTGAAGTTGTCCTTAATAATACCCTTTTAAGTTGTCTATCTAGTTTTCCATCTAACTTCTTCTTAATTAACTTCCTCACATGTAGGTTGACTTCATTTAATTTTATTATTTTTTATATTTATAAATTTTTGAATGTGTTGATTCATCAAACAAGTTTGATGTTAAAGACATGTCTTTTTTCTTCCTTTTTTTTTTTTAAAAAAAAAGTAAATTGAAGATGAGTTAATTCAACTCCTTATAAGCCATCAAGTTTGAGTGGTGATATTTATTTCATTTTTTTCCTAAAAAATTAGAAAGGAGGGTTATAATTTATTGTCCACCAATTTTTCATGTTTATTATCATCATAGTTAAAAGTAAGGATTGGACTTTTTCTTAGACTTGAATCTCAAAATCATTTTATGTTGAGTATTGATTAGCTTTTTACCTAGCTTTTTATCTAAACACATTAAACATGTTAAATGACTTCGCAAAAAAACATGACTCTCAAAATAGTTTTCTAGGTTAAAAAACCATGTGGTATGTAGGATATATATATATATATACTTTTATTTTAGCATCAACTCTTTTATCTCTTATTTACACTTTTAGTTTATCTAAATGTCCCACGTGATAGAATATCATGAAATTCTATTAAATACTTTCATAATTTTATTTGTAAAAAACATAGTTGAAAAATAATAAAAATTTAAATAGTTTATATTATAGATTTTGTATTATTATAATTTTTAAAATAATTTAAGAAACCTATGATAAAACTCATTTAGTGTTAAAAGAATTGTTTATTTCTTATCATCTAAAGATGTTAATAAAAAAAACATGCAATATACTTGCTAGATTAAATCTTATAGTATAACCTTTCAATAGTTTGAGTAAAAAACAACACTAATATATGTCATAATCTATTTTTATGTTATCTCTAAAATTTACTATTTTTTTAAATAAATAATAATACCAAGAAGATTGGCGATTTAACAAAAGCAAGTCAAGGAGGATTTCAAATGTATAGAAAAATTAAGTTGTAATTTTTGATGAAATCAAGAGTTTAATCGTATCCTATTGTATCCAAGACTTGGGAGAATGCAAATATAAGGTTAAATTAAATTATTATTGGATGGATCTGCATAAAAATTAAGTCAAATAATATAATTAGATTTTTAATAGGTCAATTTAACTTAATCATGGACTAAATTAAAAAGTTTAACTATGTTTAATAATTAATTTGTGTTAAATTAAAAGATTTAATTAAGTACAAGGACGTAATTATAGTTTAAATTGATCAAATTAATTTTATTAGGGGTTTAATTGGTGAAACAATAAGTTTGAAAGCCCAATTTGAACTTAATTAAGAAAGATGGATTTTCAAAGGACTAAACTTATTTTTTTACAAAGTCAATTGATTAAAATTAAATGTAAAATTATAAGAAAATTAAAAATTTATGGTCAATTAGAAGTTAAATTGAAAACATTTGTAGCACTAAACTTTGAGGACTTAATTAAATGAAAGACAGAGATAAAAATAATAAAAATAAAAATCTTAGTAGTTATTGAATATTAATTTATATAAATCTAAGACTATGGATCATAATAATAAAAAATTCTAAAATTCAAGGTTAATGTTAAAATTTAATAAAGATAAAATTATATAAAATTAAAAGTTTAAATTCATTAGAAATATAATTAAAAAAATTAAAAATCAAAAATTTAAATTAAATTTTAATCAAATCTTTAAATTAAAATTTTAAAAGCCAAAACAACAACTTGATATCTTTTTACTGATTGAGCACAATTTCATTTATTAAGCGGTTCTTGTTTAGGTTTTAGAAATCTGATTGATAAAACTAATCTATCAAATGATATGAGCTTGGAATAATTAAATCAATTGTTTGTATATACGGTTGGAAAAGTAAGTGGGCCTAATGTATTGTTGGTGTACTTTACCTTTAAAGTTTGGTTTTTTTTTTTCTTTAAATAGCACAATAAACATGAAAATTTGATAAAATAATATAATTTTAAAAAGATTTAATGAAATAACATAATTTAATTATATCATATTTTTAAAACGTGACATGATCAAACTCTACATTTTCATCTCCGGTTTGATCTAATTATATTAACTAGTGAATTATTTCTTATGAAAACTACAATTTTATGAATTTTTTTTTAAATATGTTTTATAAATCAAAATATATATCTTTATCAAACTTGCAAACTAAAAAAGTTATTGTCTATTGATTCCAAGTAAAGTGTGAGTATGCTATAATTAAATAAAAATCTTCTCCAAATAGATTATGTAGATGACTTAGCTAACGTATTTATAAACTAATGGGATAAATTTATGCTCAATAAAAGGTTTGATTACTTTAAATTAGAATAATATCTTAAAAGAAATATACATAATTTTTTATTTAACAATGATTTAATAATTGGATTGTACTTAAATTTATATAAAAGTTTTTTAAAGGTTATTTTTTTTATAACATTTATTGTGTTATTATATGGATCATTAAATTTTTAGATATCAAAATTTTTGTTGAGACGCTTGATTTTAATAATTTTAAAATTTTTCTTGTTATTTTTAAAATTAATCAACTAATTTTACTAACCTTTATTAACCGGTGATCCGATTTATTAAAAAATAATATTGTTCGAGCATGATGCAATTTTAAAGTATAACATGGTCAACCAGTGCTATTTCAGCAAAATGTTTTAATATTTCTAATTTTATTATTTATCCTTGAATTTTAAACGGGCACGTGGTAACATCGTCCCATAATGTCTGGGAATCGACATGCCTAACTAGCAATTGAAGAGCTGGATGAAGTGTAAAATGTACCTTACAGTAATAAACTCTGGCAATGGGAGGACTTGTAGCGGATGTTTTGTTAGGTCTCCATGCTTTCTATTTCTCAAAACTTGTTTTTTTGTCCTTGTGTTTCTCTTTCTACCAAGATTTGGTAAAAGTGAGGTTTTTTTTTTAAAAAGTATTTATTAAAAAATTATTTTTTTATTTTTTATTTTAAATTAATATTTTTTAATATTTTTCAGATATTAAAAATATTTTTTTAAAATAAGCTGTAGTGCTAGACTTCAGAGAATGACTGGCTGGCAGCTATCCCAACACATAGAAGAGGAAGATCCTGTTATTGTAAGCAGTGAAAAACTAAAGCAGGAAAGACCCTCTGTAATTTTCATCATTTATTGCTTGCCATGCATCTCTGCCTAATACCTTAACAGCTGATTAAACGAGGCTGCCACTCACTAATAGCATGCGATTGATGAGTTACAGAAGACAATCTCCAACAATTGTATCTGATCAACCAAAAACCTGTGCTGATTCTGAACAATCCCTCCCATTCTTTATTATTATTATTATTATTTATAATCTTCAACAAAAAAAAATAATTAGTAAAAACATGGGGACCAGAAACCTTAGATGATAAAAAAGCGAGGTGTTATGAAGTTTCATGCATGCACCCTGATAGCAACACAAAGCTGGGTTCTTGAGGTCCCCATGAACCTACCACTTCAATAGCAAATCAATAATTCAAATAAAACGTGCACTTCTGTTCTGTGATTGCCTTCCGTCTGCAGGAATATTATCTCAATTTGTGCCCTGTTTGCTTCTCTTTTATTTTTATTTTGAAGAAGAAAAAAAAAAAGGAGGGTTGAAGGATCTTTCAATTATTGATGATAACAGCAGATGCTGGTCCTCCCATTGTTGGGCCCTAGACTATGATATGGCAGAGGAAGATTTCTCAATTTTCCAAAATTTTTCCAAAATGGGAATTTCCATATCTTATTTTTTTTTTGTCAAATTATAGCAATTTTACCTCATCATGGTTGGGATATCACAAAATCAGTCTGATGCACAGCCTCTTAATCAAGTAGTCAGTAAAAATATAATCCAAAATCGTACTTCTAAGCAACCGCACTCTTCAATTTGGTTGAAAGGTGCAAGAAAAAAAAGAAGTAAGAATGATAAATCCCTGATGTATCATCACCGACACATTCTTTTGAAAGAATGCTTTCAGATAAAGCATGATCTCCAGCTCCTCTCCTTCCTTCCTGCACCTCTGAATTCTACTCCATATCTGCTAGGAAGTTTCCTTGAATGTACTCACTAGAGGTACATACAAATGGTCGCAAAATCGAATCCAGCATGCAGGAAGATCGAACGTTTCCTTTGCCATTTGAGACAATCATACAAAGCATCATGGCTAATTAAAGAAATTTTCAATCAAGAAACCAGCTAGCTCCCATGATCTCTGTAGCCCCTCCACTCCATTTCTCAAACAGATAATGATAGTTACAGCTTAACTATAATATTCTCCCCAGGTTGAAGCAAACCTAAAAGCTTAGATATTTAGCTGAATTTCAAAAGTTGAATGTGTATATATGCAGTACCATCTCTAATTTTATCTTTGATCCTAACGTTAATGATGTGATTTAGCATATAGCCTCTCTTTCCTGCTAGTTTACTGATGTGATATCACCAGCTAGTATTTTTGTTATTAGTTTAATTAATTCTGCATCTCTTATGGCGGACTGGGTTAACGCTAGCTTGGAACATCTCTTTCAATCTTAGATTTAACTTTTGTACTCTAATTGTCATGTTACTTCAGCCCCTGATTTCATTCCTTTCCTTCTTTCGCTAACACCCTTCGCACACTTTCTTGTACAAATACACCCCTCCCTTGCAACGCAGCCAAAGTACAACCCATTCCCCGCCAGAACTTCTAACAGTTTATGAACTTCATATTTCAGTATCTAAACCCTGCAACACCTTCTCGACAAGCTTCTTGTGAATGGCAAGTTTCAGCACCTCAAGAGCGAAGTCCAAGAAGATCATTCTTTTCCTTAACATCACCTTTCTCTTCCTCTTCTTTTTCTATCTTGCAACCTCATATTTTATCGATCAATCCACTGAACCAAAAGTCACCGCAAACCATTCTTTAGTGCTTCAAGAATCGATCAAAACCAATGGCTGCAGCGGAATTCATGACTACATAGATTACAGGTCCAAGTGTATTTATGTCAAGTCTCATATTGGATGCAGGCCCAAAGGGTATATAAACTATCTTCAAATCTTTTACTGTACTTGTGGCCAATTTTCCATGCTTGGCTATATTATGTTGTTACTGTGGCTGGCTGTTCTGTTCTATCTGTTAGGCAATACAGCAGCAGATTACTTCTGTCCCGCCTTAGAAAGCTTGTCCAAACTCTTGAAGCTTTCTCCAACAATTGCTGGTGTCACCCTTCTTTCACTTGGCAATGGCGCTCCGGATGTTTTTGCTAGTATTGTTTCCTTCACTAGGTCTAGCAGTGGTGGAGTTGGCCTGAATAGTATTTTGGGTGGGGCTTTTTTTGTGTCTAGTGTGGTGGTTGGTGTTATAAGTTTATTATCCGGTCCTCGAGAGATTTATGTTGATAAGTCTAGCTTCATTAGAGATGTCTGCTTCTTTCTGTTCTCTCTCTGTTCTCTTCTCTTGATTATTATTGTGGGGAAAATATCCTTGTGGGGTGCCATTTCTTTTCTTTCTATCTACTTGGGTTATGTCGGTGTGGTTTGCATCATGCACTTTGATCGGTACCGAAAAGAGAATCGTTTAATTGTAGATGGCAACCAGGAGGAGGATTTTTTGGAGAGCGGTATACCTTTACTTGGTTATGTTGATCATGAAAAGCCAATTTTGGTGGACAAAACCACTGCTGATGATCAGAGAAGTTCATTGATTCTTTGTAATCTCGATTCTCCCTTTTTTCATTACCTGGGTAGTCTTCTGTATGTTTTGGAGTTACCTCTGTCCTTGCCAAGAAGATTGACTATACCTGTGGTTAGTGAGGCGAGGTGGTCCAGGCCATTTGCAGTAATTTCAGTGGCGTTGGCACCAATTTTATTGGCAGCACTGTGCACCTCCCAAAAGGAAAAGGAGTTTGGTTCAAGAAGCAGCCTAGTAACTTATTTGATAGCAGTATTGATTGGGATGGTTCTCTGCAATCTTGCATGCATGACAACAACGAAGTCTAGCCCACCAAAGAAGTCCTTGTTCCCTTGGCTTGCTGGTGGGTTTTTGATGAGTGTAACTTGGACATACATTATCGCTGAGGAATTGGTCTCTTTATTGATTTCAATAGGATATGTACTCGGGATTAACCCTTCAGTTCTCGGATTAACTGTCCTGGCTTGGGGCAACTCGCTCGGAGATTTGATAGCTAATGTTGCCATGGCGATGACTGGTGGGGCAGATGGTGCCCAAATTGCAATATCAGGCTGCTATGCTGGTCCCATGTTCAACACATTGCTGGGTTTGGGCATTTCACTAGTCATCTCATCAGGGTCCAAATATCCATCTTCATTTATCGTCCCTGAAGACCCTTCTCTCTATGAGACTATAGGGTTTTTGATGGGAGGCTTGCTCTGGGCACTTGTGATCTTGCCGAGGAAGGACATGAGGTTAGATAAGTCTCTTGGGATTGGTCTCTTAGCTATATATCTCTGTTTTCTGTCTCTGACGCTGGCCAGGTCTCTTGGTCTCTTGAAACTTCATGGGTTTTCTTAGTCTCGTCAAAGCTAGAGTAGAGAAGGAGCATTTAAAAATATTCAACCCTGTACTTCAACTAGCGGCACCGAACTGTACAGTATTAGAAGAATCAAATAATGAAGCTAGCTAGCTTTGTATTTTTGTTGTAGCAAATGCTATATATAATTGTGGAATGATGCTCATCATCACCATCACTTTGGTTTTTTTTTTTGGACAGGAAACCCCATGATCACTATTATCGATATCATAATAAACCTCTTAGTCAATATTGTAAACCTGCGATAATGTTTTGGAATAGGATTTCTTTTCTTCTAAACGTCCAAAACATCAGTCATCTCTTGTCCTAATACTGTCTTGGCCGCCATGCCATAAGCAATCCTACTTCTGGCCAGCCAGATTTGAAGAATGTGGTTCTTACAAAACTTATCTTCTTCGTGGCCTAGAAGCTAGCTAGACCTTATTTTACCTTCCCTGACGACAGCCACAAATTCCAATCCACCATTATAGACAGCTGCAGGCACTCGAAGAAAATCATGGCGCACGATATCATACACGGAAAGGATGCATATATGTTTCAAGTCAAGAGCCGAGAAACAAAGTATGGTAATTGAATTTACTTTATTTTATCCAACTTATCCTATGAAATTTTAAGGGATAAAAATCAGGCCCCATGATTGAAAAAGATAAAACGTGATTTAGGTGGGATGCCTGTGTAATGAAGCAGGCCGGGGGCGGCACCACAAGAATATTCGGAGAATAAAAATGTCTGGGAAAAAAAAAAAAAAGATTCTCAGTAACTGGTGGACATGGCCACATCCAACTTTGGATGTTTCTTGCAAATTGGTAGACGATGCCTGCATCGCGTGCAAGATCATTTGACATGAACATAGAACTGACAGGACTTCGGCCCCTACCAAACTGGAGAGGTAATGAGCATGGTCCATAAAAATCCATGGAGCTGTGTGCCTGTAATAGACACGAAGGTTAATGCTGCACGGAAGGGACCGGACGTTTTGGCTTTTGTTCTTCAAAATGACTGGGTAAAAAGTTTAGCCACTGGCTACTTGCCTAGAAGCATAACCACGCAACACCATAAAAGACGTAGGAGTCCCGAGGTAGAAGACCACAAAGGTAAAATACTAACCATTATAGCAATTACTATTACTAATTACAATTAAATTAAAGTTATTTTCTTTTTTTAAAAGAATTACAACCCATAACAAAAATATTGTAGATTCTTGTGTTTTTAGTACACTGCTATTAAAATTATCAAAATTAAAACTTGTTTTTAGAATAATGATAGAAGAGAATGGTAATGAGACAAAGAGGTTTTAGTTAGAGAGAGATTTTTTTAAACAAATTTTATATCATCTATTTTATGGTATATTTTCTAATTTCTTTTATTTTTTAAAAGTTATATTTTTTTTGTTGAAATTAAAGTTATTAATAAGAAAAAAAAAGACATATACAACCAAATTATTTTTTTTCAATTGAATTTAAATTATTATTCTCCTTATAAGAAAATTAGTGCTATATAATCTAGTAAAAATATTTCAAGGGTTCTTCACAACACATGATCAAATGTTAACATGTGTTTATTTTTTAACCTAATAATTTAGTCTTTAATTAATGTTAACATCTTTTTTTTATATTTATTGGTGTATATAATTCTCAACTTATTTTATTGAACATATTCATCAGATTTTGAGTATATAATGAAAATTATATTTGTATATAAAAAATATGTTAATAACACCTATACACTTTTATTTTTACATTAAAAAACAACTTTGATTCAACTCACGGCAAAATACAAATCAAGTATCTAGTATTACTATCACCACTAATAATATTTATATAAAAACTAAAAAAAATATCATTTTTCACAATGTGAATACTACCCTTTTCAAGTAATTGTGGAAGGCATTTTTCAATGAACAACCTTTTTTTATTTTTTATTTTGGTTATTAAATTTTATTATTTTTTAATTTCATTATTGCATGTTATATATATATATATATATATAACACCACCAAAAGATTAATGTCTTCTTCCAAGTGTAGGAGTATCGAAGTAATAAATAACCTAACAAGGTAGGGATTGAATTACAAGGAGGTTAATTGTACAAATTATAAACAACAATACAACAACAACAACAACAACACGACAAGACAAGGGTCGAATCATAGGGAGGTTAATTGTATAAATTATAAACAACAACAACAATA
>NW_011500161.1:191874-191975 GCF_000495115.2 Populus euphratica | reverse complement strand
GTTAACATTATTACATTAGTTATCTTATTTGAATAATGCTAATGCTTGTAAATATTGTTAGGTTTTCATAATTATAACTTATGTTAACAACAAATCAAGTT
>NW_011500161.1:188377-191309 GCF_000495115.2 Populus euphratica | reverse complement strand
AATCCTTATCTTCTTATCTGAATAAAAATTCATTAATAACATCAAAATTTGAACCAGCCTTACCCATGAAAGTTCTAGAAAATTGTCTCAACTTTTTAGGAAAAAAATTGAGGTCATTTAGACTTCTAAAACGCGAGATATGGGCTAAACATTCAAAAGTGTCTGGCTGTAGGACAGATTCAGACTTCTACATTGTTGCTAAGATTTGGACTACCAAATAATAGAATTAAGTCTTGCTTTCCCATCAAAGTTTTAAGTCTATTTCTTAGTTTTTCATCCATATAAAGCAAACTTAAATCCAAGCTATAGAGCTCCAATTATGATCCAATTATCGAACAGTGTTCCAGTACTTCAACTTATTAATCAATCCTTTTATTTTTTTGATAGACCTTCATTTAGGATGAACATTTATTATAAATTAAATGTATCTTATGGTATTAGACATATTATTATAAAACATGATTTAGTTAAGGAATTATTGATACTTTAAGTGCAAAATGATGATATAAAATATCGATAAAAATACACTTTGCAGTACTATATATATGTGTGTGTGTATATATATATATTGTATTTTTGATTTTTTGAGGTGAAACAATGGTTGAAAACGAGTTTTTTAAGGTTTAAAAACTTAGAATTCAACTTTTTAACCACCTTTAATACTGAAAATCTAAATTAAGTTGATGATGCATCATCTACTTTAATTATTTTTATAGGATGAAAGACATGTGGTCCACTTAAAAAAAATGAAAAAAGAAAGAACAAAAGCCAAACACGCAAGCCTAGCCATGCATATATTTGACCTATTTTCTATTAGGTTACAAATGTGTATCCAACCTTACAAGCCTAATGGTTGGCCTATTTTTATATTTCTCTATAGTTTTTTTAATTGTTTTTTCTTAAATTATAATTAAGATTCACAACTTTTTTAAATACCATTCAATTTTGCCATAGTTTTCAAACAAGATTATAATAATTAATGAAAAATATAGTTTATCTCTTTATATATATATATATATATATAGAGAGAGAGAGAGAGAGAGCTTTTATACATAGTTTTCAAATAATGTTATAGCTTTTATGTTAATATTACCAATCATTTCGTTAATTATTTTATACAAACTTGTTTATTTTTAACTTGTTTATTTTTATAGCACCTCTTTTAATTCATCATGAACTTCAAGGAATATGTAATTTTTGGCATAAAAATATAGTTTGGTCCTTGGATTTTTGGGGTTGTATACATATATATATATATATTTGGCCTCTATAGTTTTAGATGTTTATGTTTCAGTTCTAAATTTTATTTTCTTGATATTTCAATCCTTTTGAGTCTAGAGATGAGTAAGAAAGTTGTTAAAAAATAGAAAGAGAAAAAAACTTTGGAATGACTCCAAAAAAAAACCAAAATTGGTGTCAATGGATTCATATTTGAGAAGAGAGTTTAATGGAGGTGATTTTAACCTTAATCAATGCGAATAAAATGGATTACAGTCCATAAATATTTTTTAGATTTAGTTTAATTTTGAGTTTTAAAATTGACTAGAGGGAGTTTAAAGTTATAAATTGAGTTATTGGTGTCATAACCTATTTTTAAGTTATTCCCCAAAATATTACCCTATTTATTTAAAAGTAAAATAAATAATAATAGAAAAAATATTAATATTTTGGAAAAAATAGGTTGAGAAAAACTTCGAATATATAAAAAAAATCAAGTTGCAATTTTGGAAGGAATTGAGAGCTTAATTATACCTCATTATACCTAAAACTAAAGTGACTATACAGATTTAAGGTCAAATTAAATAATTATCGAAAGAATCTGCATAAAAATTAAACCTCAGGGCATAATTATATTTTTAATAGGCCACTTTGATTTAATCATATGCTAAATTAAAGTTTAATTATGTTTAAGAATTAATTTAGGTCCAATTAAAGAATTTAGTTAGGTGCAAGGATTTAATTGTATTTTAAACATGTCAAATTAATTTTATCAAGGGCTTAATTAATGAGAAAAATAAGTTTAGGAGCTCAATTTGAGCTTAATTGAGAAGAATAAAATTTTAAAAGATTAAACTTAATTTTTACAAATTCAATTGGTTTAAATCAGGAGTAAAATCGCATGGGGTCAATTGAGGGCTAAATTGAAGAAAAACATAGCCAAGGACCTTTATGTAAAAGGCCCCGAACTATAGGGACAAAATTCAATGAAATCAAAGGTGAACTGAAGAAAAATAAAAGTTTAATAGTCAATTTGCATAAATTCAAAACCAATAACCATATTGAAAAAGGCGCAAGGATTTAAGGCTAAAATTGAAGTTTATCAATGGCAAAATTGTATAAAATCAAAAGTTTGGAGACAATCAATGATGTAAGTGAGAGAAATTATAAATTGATGGACTAAATTAAACTTTACCAAAATGACATCATTCTGGTTACCATTCATCTTCTTTAATTTTCACCAAAAAACTTGTTGAGAGGGCTACTTGTTATGAGCATTTAACACTTCATTTCTCCACCAAACATGACAAAACTTACACTAAAATAATTACCTGATATTTGATTACACCCCGTTATGGTTCTTTTTGGCTAATTGACACCACAGTGGCCACAACGCCTACCCTAAGAGGTTGACTCAGTGATTAGTACTTAAAAGTGCATTTTTATCAAGGTTTTATATCATCATTTTGCACTTGAAGTATCAATAACTCCTTAACTAAAACATGTTTTATAAGAATGTATCTAATAATATAAGATACCTATAATTTATGGTAAATGTCTATTTTTAATGCAGGTCTATCACATAAATAAAAGGATTGATTGATGAATTTAAGAATTGAAATTGAAAGGACAAAGAGAGATGTCTAAACTCCGAAAAGAGATGTCGGTGCAATCCATACCGGAACACTATTCGGTAATTGGCTCATATCTGGAG
>NW_011500161.1:179382-187525 GCF_000495115.2 Populus euphratica | reverse complement strand
TATTATTGTTATTTATAATTTGTACAATTAACCTCCCTATGGTTCGACCCCGGTCTTGCTAGGTTATTTATTACTTCGACACTCCTGCACTTGGGAGAAGACATCAATCTTTTAGTCGTGTCACTCAGACAATCTTCAATTGCTAAATTTGACATTTTGCGATACCTACTTTGAGCCAATAGTTGAAATCCTTTAAGGTTGAATAAAGTGCCAAAATTTGATACCATTAAAGAGTAAATATCCCTCTTCCAACTCTTATAAATAAGGTTGGATTCCATGCACTTAAAGGGGGGAAATCTGAAGCTAATGTTTGAAAAATGCTGCCCCTACCCCTATTTTTCTAGCCTCTTTCTCTATCATTGATCTCAACCGTCCTTTCTCCTTCTCCACTACTGTGTCCTTAGTCATCTCGACCTCAAAACCATCCCAAGCCACCAATTTAACCACTGGCAAGCCACCTTTGGATTAGGAATAGCCATTGCAAACTTCTTCCTCTTCGCCATAAATGTCTCATCTCTCTTGCTTCTATATTGTCAGATCACCCATAAACACTACCTCCAGCCTCATATTGACATTCCAACATGATCAGCCATCACTGTTGCACCAGTCAACATGCTCGTCTTCTTCTTTTTCTTCTATGGCTCACTCAACCATTACATGCAAGGAAAATAATTAACATGGTCGTTGGACCGAGCCAGCAACCATATAGGCCTGGCCTGGGCTGAACCTAGCCCTGATGGTTGGGCAGGGTCTAGTCTACTTGGAAAAAAAAAGGAAGAAGGAAGGTATGTTGGGCCGCTAATTAGGCTGAACTCATTTTGGGCCAACCCTCTCCAACCTAATTTATCTTTAATAATATAGTAGTAGTAATGATAGTAATGTAATATTATATAATAAAAAAATAAAATTCCAAGGTTATTTCAAATAATTTGTGATTTTCTTGCATGTTTTTCCAACAATTTTGCATAATATTGAGCTATATATTTACATTGCAAGATACGGATTCGATATTAAAATACCCAGTTTTTTCCAAAACTTTTCTTTTAAAAAATTTGAAAATTCAAAAAATTTTAAATTAATTTCCTCTTTGAAAAAACAAAAAAAATGTTTTATTTTCATATATACAACCAATTCTTAAAAGTTTTCTAAGCTTATATAAATAAATAAAAATATTTCTCATATTTTAAATTAATATGATATTTTTAGGTTAGGTGAGAAGTAGCAGTCTATTTTATGACTTTCAGTCGGGGTTCAGATTCGTAAAACATCCAACTATAAATTAAATGTTTACTTAGTAATGATGGTTATAATGTACCCCAACCACTCCTTGTAGATCTTTATATTGCCTTCATGAAAGATGGTCACTAAGCAACTTATAGACTATTTTGAGATCAGGTAATGAGTCAACCCTTTATGCAATGGCCTAGAACCTGCTTTTAGGATGCAAACTCCATAATAATTCATTTTGCATCCAGAAAGACCTTATCAATAATCCTGAACTTAGTAGGGTTTTTAAGCTAAAACCATAGGTTTTCCTAAAAGGAGTTTGAGATGATTAAACTGTAGGCTTTTGCTTGCACTAAACATAAAAAAGCTATAGATAAGCTCTTTGAAAAGGTTAATTCATACCCGATATGCATGTACATACATTCTCATTCATATATATACATTCATTCATTGTAAATAACATACATATACATACCAAGTTGAAATATAGATCCTTAAAAAGCTCCAATCTATAAAATCTACAACACTCTATCTTTACTAAGAAATATAAAAGACAAAGAAGGTGTTCATTGTGAAGTTTATTTTCAATAAGAGTTGAAGTATATGAAGACAGGTATAATGTCAAATTTTTAAATTTAATTTTTAATTAATGTTAACAATTATCTTTATAATTTATCAATTCATATATTTTTTATTTCATTTAATAAAATGCAAATATCATATTTTTAATAAAAAAATTTCATACATCGAAAAACATATCCACAGCATCCTAACCTTCCAAAGAAGAACTACCTGCAACATAGCCGAGTCTCCAAAGATGATTGTCTACCGAAGTCTCCTGGCTAGCATTCTCTAGTAAAGTTGAGGCATCTTTGATATTACTAATTATTTATTAGACATATTTGATATTAATAAAACTTGAGAGATTTGGTTCCAAAGATGATTGTCTACCGAAGCCTTGTATCTATTATATTACAAGCTTGCCAGTATCTTCATTCTTTATAATCATTTGCCATCACGTCAAAATCAGCTAAATCCAAGGCCTCTACGTCTCTGCAATTGTTGCAGCAGATGTCTCGGCCATAATGTGCCTCCATAAAACTTGGCGCAGGCTCTGTAAGCATTTTCTATTGGGGCCAAACTCTGTTGTTTGCTAATGCAGCTCACGCAGGCCGAATTGACTGACTGCATTGAATCTAATCCTTTTCTGCTGACGTTTCTGTTGACTTGTGAATATTGTTAGTTAGATTCATAATATAATAAAGCAACTCTGCTTTTGTCATCTTCATTCGCTTCCAATATCGATTATCATTTTGCTTCTGGCGTTTCTACATCAAAACAAAACCTTCAGTGTCTAGCTAGATATAGTTTGGAGTTTGGACTGTTACTAGCCAGGAAATATTTTCTCACGGCCACTAAGATGGACCAAAGCTGAATGTGATAAGTTTGGTTGCTTCCTCCTAATAGTGGGCTGCCTCCAGATAATTTTGCATCACCATTAAACTGCTTAACACATAAATATTGAGAATCACTCAATTCCTCGTTGTGTTGGAATGAGCAAAATTGAAGTACTGCAGAGTATAAACCTGATCAAGATTTTTGGTAAGTGAGTCTCCCTGTATGTCTAACTATGATGATGTATATACCATGGAAATCGCTGCATGTTGGAGAAAAGAACCATGACAGCTAAAGATGCGCAAAAAGCAAAACCTGACAATCAATCAGATGAAATTTCTTTTCTGTATTGTTCTGCTAAGAAAAACACAAGTTCCTTTTCATATTTGAAGCTATGCTAACCCACAATATTTACATCTATCAATCTGTTTTCTTGACAGAACCATGCTAAACTAGTGATTGACAAGGCGGCATATCACCATCCCAAATCCCAAGTTCCATCATTTGCATCTTCATGCATGCAAGTCACACACTTAAATCTCTTACTTAACGAGAAAAATAATCATACATGCATATAAATCAAACAAATATCTTCCAGAATCATGTTGAAACAATACTGAAATCAAGGATCCAATCATGATATCCAACAGTTGGAGAATCAAATGAAATCCCAAATTATTTTCTAACAGCTTTATATATGAAAATAGTCCAGGCCCCATCAATTGCTCTGCGAAATGTTCTGTGATTATTATTCTCAGGTCTTGAAATACCAGGGTATCGCACATTAGTATAAATTCATCATTTCGTCAAAATTACAATAAAAATGAATTATGCAAAAATGGTCTTCAAACAAGTTGCTGAATTCATTCTGATAGCTTTCAAATTTGTGTCATCAAGATTACAAATTACGGTTTATGGACCATTCTAATTTTCATGGAAGCTTAAAAGAAATAAACAAACTTTCACTCAGAAGTAGCTAATTAGTTCATCACCTGAAGTGCTACTCTACAGCTATCAATCACTGTACAGGAAGGAAGCTAGTTACAGCTAACCATGTGTATTATCAAATTGGAGAGCTCAAAGTTTGAATTACCCTCGAAGAAACAGACATCAAGTATATAGCTAAGAGTCCTCCTCCCAGCACCCAATCAAGCCTCATATTTCTCCTGGGTAAAACAACAAGTGCCCAAAGCAGGCCACCTACTAAAAAGCCTACTGTCTCCAATAGATATGGATCTTTTGGGATCACAACAGGTGATGGGTACGCATAACAGGCTGAGCCAACCAAAGACAATCCTAGACCAAAAAGGATGTTGAAAATGGGACCTGCATAACAGCCCGATATAGCAACTTGTGCACCTTCTGGGCCACCATTCACAGCCAAAATCAAATTTGTTATCAAATCACCAATTGAGTTTCCCCAGGAAAGAACTGTTAGTCCTAGTATAGAAGGACTAATTCCAAAAATGTACCCAAGTGAAACTAACAGGCCTACGAGTTCCTGAGCTAGAATATAACTCCATGTCACACTCATTAAGAACCCTGCTGCTAGCCAAGGAAGCAAGCACTTCTTTGGTGGACCTGAATTCTCAGTTGTTGCACATGCAAGAACCCCAAATGTCATTCCGAACATCAACCCAATTCCATTGACTATTAGGATTGTGTTGAAGGTGGCACACTCATCTTGGGCGTTCCAAAGAGCTGATAAGAGAAGCACACTCATCTTGGGCGTTCCAAAGAGCTAATAAGAGAACTGGTGCTAATGTCACTGCTGGTGCTAATGTCACTGAAGCAACCGCGGTTGGCTTGGACCATCTCTTTTCACAAACAACAGGAATTGTCAATCTCCTAGGTAAGGAAGTGGCATCTCAAGGATTCGGAGAAGGGTACTGCATGGAGCTGATAATCTTAAGCAAAAGCAACATTTGTTCATTTCTACTTCAGGACCGCATTCAAAACCACTTTCCTTCACATAATTTTGCTCCCCTTTTTCCATGTTGATTAAAATTGGTATGCTTAAATCACTTCCATTACTTGAATTATGATCCCTTTCGCTTTCATTTATACTACCATTCCAATGTACTTATGAAATGTAAACAACCATCACATAAACAATATACATCAACAAAAAACCCATAGCACCCCACATGTTGATCTTGCCATAAATCAAAATGAAAATTAAGGATGCAAGAACTAAAAGGAAGAAGCAAATATCCCTCACAAAGGCATCCCTGTTGACTCTAAATTCCTCTTGCCTCGCCAAAATGCCTAAGATTCCAACAACCACACAAGTAACAAAGGAAGCACCACCTAATACTGTATTAAAGCCAAAGTCTGATGTCCCATCACCCATAAAAGACACCACACTAGCAAAAACATCAGGGGCACCATTTCCAAGTGAAAGGAGGGTAACCCCGGCAATTGTAGGAGACAAATTCAACAGCTTAGACAAGTCTTCAAGTGAAGAACAAAAGTATTCAGAAGCTGTGTTCCCCAACAGATAGAACAATATCAGGAGCCAAAGAAAAAGAAGACAATAGCCCAAAAAAGGAAATCTTTCGAAATTGCAATAGAAAAGGTAAAGGTAGTCAATATAGCCTTGAGAGACACATGGATTATGTAATTTAAAGTAAAAGCACTTGGTTTTGTAGTCATCTAGATTAACCAATCCCTGGCAGTCTTGTTGACCATTATCCTTGAAAGGTTCAGCACTTCTCAGTACTAGAAATTCAGCAGAATTGAATTGCACAATCAAGAAAGTACATGCCACCAATAGAAAAGAGATGTTTAAGAATAAGACCCATCTCTTGTGCTCAGATAGGGAGACCATGGTACTCATCAGAAGAAACTCAAAAAAAAATAAAAATCTCTTCAACACAGAAATTTGTAACTAAGGAATAGGGTCTATGCTCCTTGACATCTAGTTTCATCTAAACCAGCATTTTAGCCAAATTTGAATGCAACAACTTTAAAGAAAGAGGTAAAGAATTTATAAGGAACCCATCAGGAAAACTTAATCAAAACCCCGACAGCTAGATTGTACTAAATCAAGGATAAAGAACTCGGTACAGGATATAGATTGATACAAGAAACTCCTTTGGTGGCTAAGATTTGGTTAAGAAATGATGACCATGAGACCAAACAACATACATAAACAACACTAACCTCTTTTGATGATGTGTGTTTGAGCAAATTCAAAAAGGAGGAAGGAATCTCCTGGTTGTTTGAGCAAATTCAAGAAGGAGGAAGGAATCTCCTGGTTTCTGGTTCCAAAGGCAAAGCAAAGAAACTGGACTGGACCACAGCAAGTAAAAGTCACGGATTTTATGCAACGTGAGAAAATCTAACTGTTCAATCATAATGACACGGTTAATGATGGACAGGTACACTTGTCTCACGATTGCAGCTTGACATCAACTGAAAAAAGAAGGAAACTTCAGTGTTTAAAAAAAACAAAAGGGAACCACAGCACATGATCCTTACTTGTATCGTCATCAAACACCATACATAGCAGCACTAAGGATTGCGATAGTTTTTTTTTTAAATTGATAATTTAATTTTTGATTTTGCAATTATAAAACTAAACTGATAGCTAATTTAAGTAAATTCATTAAGAAAATACAAGATTAAAAAATAAAGAACAAGAGTGAAATAAATAGAGAGAACGAGCAGAAAATTCAAAATTTATATAAATGTCGACTTTGATGCTACATTTCAAATGATAATATTTTTTGTACTTTCAGATTTCAAAATTTTAATTTTAGTAAAAAAATCACTTTTTTGATTTCTCAGTTCCTTGTTTTAAGAGAAAAAAAATTGTTGTATTTTAGCAATTAAAAAAAAATTATTGGTTGAACTCAATTTTAATATCTATAAATTTTATTTGATGATAAAAGTTTTATTGGGATATTCTTTAACTTTTCCATTACCTGAAAAGATAGGTTTGAAATTGAGCTTTTTTTATTTTAATTCAGGTTGATTTGAGGTATTCAAACTGAATTAATACCACTTTGATACTAGAAATAAATGTTTTAAAATCCTTAGAGTATTTTTCAAGTATTTTTGAAAAACAAAATATGGGATAAAATAGGTTTTTTTTCCATGGAAATTGGCTATCTAACTTTCTTGACACTTATAATAGCTAAAATTTAGAACAACATGTGACATATTACTTACTATTTATTTATTTTAAATGAAAAGGTAACATATCCACACTTTAAAAAAAAAAAGAATAAGTAAGTCTATGTGCATGGGCTACCCTAGGCCCACATGACTATTCTTAGGCCTTAAAGTTCTAAGTCAACCAATGGTGCATACTTGATTATTTTTTTATTGATTTTTTAAGTTTTATCCTTTATAATTGGATATTTATTGAATTTTCTTGTTGATTTTTTAAAACTTCATCATTTAATATTTTATTGATTTTTAATTCGGCAACAAAATTATTTCATTTTGATATTTATAGGTTTATTGTAATGTTAAACAAATATCCTGATATTTTGTTGGTTCTCAATTTTACAATCATTTATTTTTGTTATCATATAATTAATAAAAAATAAAAAAATAGTTGAACCCAATTGTTTTCATGAATTAAGTCATGGATTTAGCTGGTTAACTTTGAATGATTAGAAATTAAACTTTATAACTTGTTCAATTTACTCTCTATGAAGTTATTGAGATCTTAAGCAAATGCCTTGACATTGTGTTAATGCTTGATTTTACAAGTGATTATTTTTTCTTATCATACGATCAAATCAAAAATAATCTTAAAAAAATTAAACCTAATGGAGCCTATGACTTAAGTCACGGGTTTGATAAGTTAGGTTGTGAAACTCTGACCAATCTAATATGTTGTCATCTTATTATTTTTGAAAGAATATATCATCTTGAAATTTATATTTAAACCCAGATGACACGATTAAAAGATTAATATCTTCTCCCAAGTGCAAGAGTGTTGAAATAATAAATAACTCAGCAAGACCGGGGTTGAACCACAAGGAGATTAATTGTATAAATTATAGATAATAATAATACAACAACAACAATAATAATAGTAATACTACTACTAATAATAGTAATAGTAATAATAGTAGTAATAATAATAATAGTAGTAATAGTAGTAGTAGTAGTAGTAGTAATAATAAAGAAGAAGAAGTTGATAAGAACTTTAAGATGGAAGATAAATGTAAGGATTAAATAATAATAATAACAAATATTAAGATTAGAGGATCTACTAATAATATGTCAAACAAGTACAATATAAACTCTTATTATTCAATTGGAAACCATATATAAAGGAGGTTCCAATAAGATTATAAATTGTTAACATGATTACATTAGTTATCTTATTCGAATAATGTTAATACTTGTAAATGTTATCAGACATTCATGATTATAACTTATATTAATAACAAATTAAGATTAGTTATTTAACACACTTGAAAACATGAAAGTTGTAGGAAATTATCTCATCTTTCCAAGAAAAAAAAATGGAGGTCATTTAGACATATCACTCTAGATA
>NW_011500161.1:171514-179266 GCF_000495115.2 Populus euphratica | reverse complement strand
TGTCTTACCTTTCCATCCATATAAAGTAAATCTAAATTCGAGATCTACAGTTCCAGATATCACCCAATTATCGAACAGAGTTCCGATTTGGACTACACCAGCATCTCTTTTCTAAGTTTGGCAATCTCTTTGTCTTTTCAATTTCAGTTCTTGAATTCATCAATCAATTATTTCATTTATATGATAGGCCTGCATTTAAAATGAACATTTACCACACATTAAATGATTCTTATATTATTAGCTATGTTACTATAAAACATGTTTTATTTAAGAAGTTATTGATACCTCAAGTGCAAAATGATAATATAAAATCTTGATAAAAATATATTTTTAAGTAATAATCACCTAACCATATTTCTACTAATTATCTTACCTGTCTTTGAACATGTCAAGTCAGTATATCATATCAGTACAACTCTCAAATGATTTGATTTGAAACATAAGCTAGGTAATGAGATGAGTCAGGAGGTTTTAAAATTGACTCAATGGCTACTAAAAAAGATTTTCTAGGCCTAAACATTCTTTTTTAGTTTAATTTTATTTTTTTGGTGTGGCTTGCAATATAGTATAGACCACCTATTTAGTTTATTCTAAATGGCACAAAGAACATCTCCATAAACACTTAAAATAATAATAAGGGAGATTTTTTTTGTTTTTTTTTCTTATTTCTTATATGGATACTATGTTTAGTTTTATAAGGCTATAAATTAGAAAAATAATTTATAGTGACTTGCTAAGTTCATAATTTATTTAATAATTAAATTGATGTGCACCTTGTGGACTACTTTAAATCTCAACTAATGAAGTTGTGAAAACTTAAAACAAGAACTGATATTGTCATAGTTGGTCCTAGGTTGTTGATTGGTCTTCAATATAAGTTGATATTTCTAACCTAGGTTATTTTTTAAAAATAAGTTCTATGTGGAAACGAGAGACACTATGACTAAATATAAAACCATAAAATAATGTATAAGAAGTAATAAATAGAATGAAATTACAAGGAGTATATATCTATGAAAATTTTATGAAGCTTGTTGAATGATCATTTATGGTTCCTGAAATTGTTGAATAATTGCAATTTATGTATAAAATTATCTAGTCTTTCTTACCAAGTAACCAAGGTATTTATAAACCTTTGTCACCTCATGAAAGGAGAGTTGCACCATTGATGGAGAAATTACTATTACCATTGCTTGTGATGCTTATTGTGTCATTAGTGGATAAGTGTAGATAGAAAATAACTATTGGTGGAACAAGGTGGTATATGGTTTGCATTTGTATGCACTTGGTATATATGCCTACAAAGAGAATTTATGTGCCTGTATGGTTCAAGGAACTTAAAAACAATACATAAATGTATATATTATGGCAGGGTAGTTTTGAATAAACTGAGGTGAATGTTAAGTGTCGACTAGTGGCTCTAATAATTAGAACTATAGTCACATAAATTTGTTTTTGGTGAATTTTTTGTACCATTATTTCCCTCTAAGTGTTTTAAACAATAATGTTTTGAAGACTTTGTAAAAAAAAAGAAATAAAATAGTTATGATTTTCATTAACATGCTAGCATGAGAGTTCTCTTCGTATTTTTTTAACATTTTTATAAAGAAAAGAATGTTTGATAAGTTTTATATGTCTTCATAAAAAAAATAATATTAAATAAAAACATTGTTAAAATATTATGCAATGAGATGTTATATAGAGACGTAGAGATTTCAATTGAGATCTTGTTGTGAAGATTTTTGTTAAATACATTTAAAACATGTTAAGAGACATGAAAAATTTATTTAGAGACATGGAAATCTAATCATAGAGATTTTTTTTATTGAAGACCTAGAGATATGTTTAGAGACATGGAGAATTTAATGGAGATATGAAGATCTCATCATGAGGTTTTTTATTAGAGGCATTGAAAACATGGAGAAACATTAATGCTTTTATTCAAAAGTTTAAAAATAATAGAAATATAATTTCTAAAAATTATCTGACCTCATGAGGACTTTTTTCTATTTTTTTCAGATTGCATCTCATTCTTCATATATTGTTGGAAGTATCTCCTAAAATATTTTTTTGATCTCCTATTTTTGGACATAACATTCCTTAATATTATAATAGTGGTCATGGTGACAGTGACAAAACTTGATAGGGTTTTTTATGTTTTTTCCACTTTTTATAGGAGCTATGTATCACTTGAAGTGTTTTTATTGAATGATAGCCATTATATAGCAAGTGTAGTGGTAACACATGTCGTTAGAAACTCAGCGAATGTTAAGCGATCACAAACAAATTTATTTGTTATAAACTAATTTTTGATGCCTCTCAAATATATATATATATCAAAAAATAAATTTAAGAAAAATAGATAAAAAGAAAGATAAATGCAATCAAGGATGAAATTGAGAAGAAATATTGAGAAAAGACTAAAAATGGCTAAATAGGCAAAAATTACAAAGCTAGGACTAAATCAAAAAAGGTCAAGAAGTTAAGTGGCCATTTAATCCAATTAGGGATGCAATTGAATAAATATTGAGAACAAAGTTGAAATTAGTTGAAAATGAGAAAAAAAATTCAAGAGCCAAATTAAAAAATGTATCACAGTTGAAGGGCCTTTTTGAAACTTTTGTATATCAAAACAACATTGTTTCATTTAAAAAAAATAAAATTAAGTAAAAGAATGTGTTTCACTCAGTTTTAAGTGAAACAATGTTGTTCCATATTATAATTTTAAAACAAATTACACCAAAACAAAGTTGTTTTGGTGTATGGGACAAAACAATCTCTTTCTTCTCCTTACATGTGTTTGCTACTATTCATTTTTTCTTTTGCTTTTCCTAGCTTTTTTCCATGCTTTGGATATTTTTTCTCTCTCCCCCACACCTCCTATAAATGCCAGAAAAAACACCATACTCCTTCTTTTTATGTATACCACATGATTAGCCAAAAAACAACACCTTGACCCTTTGAAACCATTACAAAACTGGTGTAAAAAGGTTAACACAAGATATTTAGTCAAAATATACAAAAATGATGAAGGGATGATAATAAGCCAAGGGAACCGATGATCATGATAATTCCACCAAAAAAAGGTTCTAAGAACTTAATCCTTGCTTAAAAATAGAGGGGAAAAATAAGAAAAAGAAAGAAATAACTGAGAGAGAGAAAACTCCAAGATAAAGAGAGAAGAAAAAATGAGTTTGAGTTGAGATAAGTTAGGTAAAGGATGATAGATAAGAAGAAGAAAAAAAAAAAAACCAGCGTAGAACCAACATTCCCTTATTTAGAACCAGCCTTAAGGTAAATTGAACTTTTTTCCTTGTATTTTTTTCCCATTCCCAAAGTTAAGTAACATAACCAAAAGATTGATGTATTCTCTTAATTATAGGAGTGTCGAAGTAATGAATAACTCAGCAAGACTGAGATCAAACCACATGGAGGTTAACTTTATAAATTATAACAACAACAACAACAATAAATTAAAGAGGACTTTGAGATGTAAGATTAATGTGAGGATTAAATAATGATAAAAATAAATATCAATATTAGAGTAGTAGTAGTAGTAGTAGTAGTAGTAGTAGTAGTAGTAGTAGTAGTAGTAGTAGTAGTAGTAGTAGTAGTAGTAGTAGTAGTAGTAGTAGTAGTAGTAGTAGTAGTAGTAGTAATAATAATAATAATAATAAAGAAAGAGAAGAAGAAGAAGATGATGAGAACTTGGAGATGGAAAATTAATGTAAGGATTAAACAATAATAATAACAAATGTCAAGGTTAGAGGTTCCACTAATGGTATATCAAACAAGTATAGTATAAACTCTTATTATTGAATTGGAAACCACACACAAAGGAGGTTCCAATCAGATTATATATTGTTAACATGATTACATTAGTCATCTTATTCAATTAATGCTAATACTTGTAAATCTCGTCAAGCATTCATGATTATAACTTATGTTAACAACAAATCAAGTTCCTTTCATAGCTCAGGTGTCGGTTATACCATACATTATGGGCTATGAAAGTGCCAAACATTTGTTGTACCAAGTGTTATGTAACATAAATCAAGATTAGTCATTTAACAAGCAAAGTATTAAAGAGTGAACAAGATAGCAAATATAAAACATGTTAGTATCAAACATTAAAGTCCATATTAAGTTTACATTATACTTATTCTTACACCATTAGTGTAACCTTTTCACCTTGACATAATTAACTTAGCTAGACATAATGAAAGAAAGCAAAATAGATAAACAAAATAAGAACATAAAAGTTAACTAAGTAAAGGAAAGGAAATGAAAGGCATAAACTTGATATTAATGAAAGTAAAGCATAAACATTACAAAAAATACAAAGAGAGAAAGGAAGAGCATGATCTTGATCTGGAAATCAAGATGCCTAAATGCATGGCAAATGCCTCCTTTTATAGGCCAAAAATGGGAACTATTGATTTGATGACTAATTGATAAGTGGGTGACCAACTTTTGACTTGGTGACAATCCTTATCTTCTCTTGTCTGCCCAAAACGTCATTGATAACGTCAAAATTGGAGCCAGTTGCAAACATGAAAGTTGTAGGCAATTGTCTCAGCTTTCTTGTGTAAAACATTCAGCTCATTTGGACTTCTAGAACTCTAGATATGGCCAAAATACCGAACAGTGCTCGGGCTGGAAGACAGATTCGGGCTTCTTTGTTGTTGCTACAATTTGGACTTGATAATGGCCTTTTTAGATCTTGGGCTCCATATGAAAGTTGTAGGCCTATGTCTTACCTTTCCATCCATATAAATTGGACCTAAATCTGAGATCTGTAGCTCCAGATATGGCCCAATTACCGAACAGTGTTCCGGTTTGGATTGCACTGACATCTCTTTTCTAAGTTTGGTCATCTCTTTATCCTTGCAATTTAAGTTCTTCAAGTCATCAATCAATCCTTTCATTTATGTGATAGGCCTGCATTAAAAATAGATATTTACCACAAATTATAGGTATCTTATCTTATTAGATACATTATTATAAAACATATTTTAGTTAAGGAGTTATTGATACTTCAAGTGCAAAATGATGATATAAAATCATGATAAAAATGCACTTTTAAGTACTAATCATTACACCTTATGGCAGTATGTGCTATGAAAGTATCGAGTATTTGTTATACCAAGTGTTATACAAAATAAATCTAGATTAACCATTTGACAAGCAAAGCATTAAAAGTGAACAAGATAACAAATACAAAACATGTTAGTATCAAGCATTAAAGTCCATGTTGAGTTTAAATTATACTTATTCTTAGACCATTAGTGTAATCTTTTCACCTTAACATAATATACTTAATTAAACATAATAAAATAAAGAAACATAAATAAACAAAATAAGAATATAAATAACATAAAAGTTAAGTAAAGAAAACGAAATGAGAAGCATAAATAAGATATTAATGAAAGCAAAATCTAAGCATTACAAAAATATAAAGAAAAAAAACAAGAACATCATCTTGATCTAAAAACCAAGATGTCTAAATGCATAACAAATGCCTCCTTTTATAAGCTAAAATTTGGAACTATTGATTTGTTGACTAATTATTTAGTAGGTGACCACATCTTAATTTGGTGACAATCCTTATTTTCTTGGTTAAACAAAACGTCTTTGCTAACATCAGAATTTGAACAGGTAGTCTTCATGAAAGTTTTAGAAAATTATGTCAGCTTTCCAACAAAACATGAATCGGTATATTTGGACATCTAGAACATGAATATGGGCTGAACACTAAACAATGTCTGGGTTGCATGATAGATTCAGACATTCTTGTTTTTGCTAATTTGGACTTCCAAACAGAAGAATTGAGTCGTGCATTTCCCATAAATGTTTTATGCTTATATCTTAGCTTTCTAGCCATATAAACCAAATTAAAATCCAAGATTTACAGCTCCAGATATGACCCAATGACTAAACAGTATTCTAGTTTGGGCTAATCCAACATTTATTTTCTAAACTCCACTCTCTCTGTCTTTTCAATTTTAGTAGTTAAACTCATCAATCAATTCTTTGATTTTTGATTTATATGATAGGACTGCATTTAAGATGAATATTACCATAAATTAAAGATATCTTATAGTATCAGACTTGTTTCTTATAAAACATGTTTTAGCTAAGGAGTTATTGATTAGTACTTAAAAGTGCATTTTTATCATGGTTTTATATCATCATTTTGCACTTGAAGTATCAATAACTCCTTAACCAAAGCATGTTTTATAATAATATATATAATAATATAAGATACCTTTAATTTATGGTAAATGTCTATTTTTAATGCAGGCCTATCACATAAATGAAAATATTGATTGATGACTTTAAGAACTTAAATTGCAAAGGCAAAGAGATGGCCAAACTTAGAAAAGAGATGTCGGTGCAATCCAAACCGGAACACTGTTCGGTAATTGGGTCATATCTGGAGCTACAGATCTCAGATTTAGGTCCAATTTATATGGATGGAAAGGTAAGACATAGGCCTACAACTTTCATATGGAGCCCAAGATCTAAAAAGGCCATTATCAAGTCCAAATTGTAGCAACAACAAAGAAGCCCGAATCTGTCTTCCAGCCCGAGCACTGTTCGGTATTTTGGCCATATCTGGAGTTCTAGAAGTCCAAATGAGCTGAAGTTTTTACACAAGAAAGCTGAGACAATTGCCTACAACTTTCATGTTTGCAACTGGCTCCAATTTTGACGTTATCAATGACGTTTTGGGCAGACAAGAGAAGATAAGGATTGTCACCAAGTCAAAAGTTGGTCACCCACTTATCAATTAGTCATCAAATCAATAGTTCCCATTTTTGGCCTATAAAAGGAGGCATTTGCCATGCATTTAGGCATCTTGGTGTTCAGATCAAGATCATGCTCTTCCTTTCTCTCTTTGTATTTTTTATGCTTTGTTTTCATTAATATTAAGTTTATGCCTTTCATTTCCTTTCCTTTACTTAGTTAACTTTTATGTTCTTATTTTGTTTATCTATTTTGCTTTCTTTCATTATGTCTAGCTAAGTTAATTATGTCAAGGTGAAAAGGTTACACTAATGGTGTAAGAATAAGTATAATGTAAACTTAATATGGACTTTAATGTTTGATACTAACATGTTTTATATTTGCTATCTTGTTCACTCTTTAATACTTTGCTTGTTAAATGACTAATCTTGATTTATGTTGTATAACACTTGGTACAACAAATGCTTGGCACTTTCATAGCCCATAATGTATGGTATAACCGACACCTGAGCTATGAAAGGAACTTGATTTGTTGTTAACATAAGTTATAATCATGAATGCTTGACGAGATTTACAAGTATTAGCATTAATTGAATAAGATGACTAATGTAATCATGTTAACAATATATAATCTGATTGGAACCTCCTTTGTGTGTGGTTTCCAATTCAATAATAAGAGTTTATACTATACTTGTTTGATATACCATTAGTGGAACCTCTAACCTTGACATTTGTTATTATCATTGTTTAATCGTTACATTAATATTCCATCTCAAAGTTCTCATCATCTTCTTCTTCTTCTCTTTCTTTATTATTATTATTATTACTACTACTACTACTACTACTACTACTACTACTACTACTACTACTACTACTACTACTACTACTACTACTACTACTACTACTACTACTACTACTACTACTACTACTACTACTACTACTACTACTACTACTACTACTACTACTACTACTACTACTACTACTACTACTACTACTACTACT
>NW_011500161.1:42689-171504 GCF_000495115.2 Populus euphratica | reverse complement strand
TAGTAGTAGTAGTAGTAGTAGTAGTAGTAGTAGTAGTAGTAGTAGTAGTAGTAGTAGTAGTAGTAGTAGTAGTAGTAGTAGTAGTAGTAGTAGTAGTAGTAGTAGTAGTAGTAGTAGTAGTAGTAGTAGTAGTAGTAGTAGTAGTAGTAGTAGTAGTAGTAGTAGTAGTAGTAGTAGTAGTAATAATAATAATAATAAAGAAAGAGAAGAAGAAGAAGATGATGAGAACTTTGAGATGGAATATTAATGTAACGATTAAACAATGATAATAACAAATGTCAAGGTTAGAGGTTCCACTAATGGTATATCAAACAAGTATAGTATAAACTCTTATTATTGAATTGGAAACCACACACAAAGGAGGTTCCAATCAGATTATATATTGTTAACATGATTACATTAGTCATCTTATTCAATTAATGCTAATACTTGTAAATCTCGTCAAGCATTCATGATTATAACTTATGTTAACAACAAATCAAGTTCCTTTCATAGCTCAGGTGTCGGTTATACCATACATTATGGGCTATGAAAGTGCCAAGCATTTGTTGTACCAAGTGTTATACAACATAAATCAAGATTAGTCATTTAACAAGCAAAGTATTAAAGAGTGAACAAGATAGCAAATATAAAACATGTTAGTATCAAACATTAAAGTCCATATTAAGTTTACATTATACTTATTCTTACACCATTAGTGTAACCTTTTCACCTTGACATAATTAACTTAGCTAGACATAATGAAAGAAAGCAAAATAGATAAACAAAATAAGAACATAAAAGTTAACTAAGTAAAGGAAAGGAAATGAAAGGCATAAACTTAATATTAATGAAAACAAAGCATAAAAAATACAAAGAGAGAAAGGAAGAGCATGATCTTGATCTGGAAATCAAGATGCCTAAATGCATGGCAAATGCCTCCTTTTATAGGCCAAAAATGGGAACTATTGATTTGATGACTAATTGATAAGTGGGTGACCAACTTTTGACTTGGTGACAATCCTTATCTTCTCTTGTCTGCCCAAAACGTCATTGATAACGTCAAAATTGGAGCCAGTTGTAAACATGAAAGTTGTAGGCAATTGTCTCAGCTTTCTTGTGTAAAAATTTCAGCTCATTTGGACTTCTAGAACTCCAGATATGGCCAAAATACCGAATAGTGCTCGGGCTGGAAGACAGATTCGGGCTTCTTTGTTGTTGCTACAATTTGGACTTGATAATGGCCTTTTTAGATCTTGGGCTCCATATGAAAGTTGTAGGCCTATGTCTTACCTTTCCATCCATATAAATTGGACCTAAATCTGAGATCTGTAGCTCCAGATATGACCCAATTACCGAACAGTGTTCCGGTTTGGATTGCACCGACATCTCTTTTCTAAGTTTGGCCATCTCTTTATCCTTGCAATTTAAGTTCTTCAAGTCATCAATCAATCCTTTCATTTATGTGATAGGCCTGCATTAAAAATAGACATTTACCATAAATTATAGGTATCTTATATTATTAGATACATTATTATAAAACATATTTTAGTTAAGGAGTTATTGATACTTCAAGTGCAAAATGATGATATAAAACCATGATAAAAATGCACTTTTAAGTACTAATCACACCCCCCAACCAGCTTATTACTAGTCCCTAGTAATCAAAGCGTTAAAATAGAAAACAAATTTGCAAATTTCACAAAGCAAGGTATTCATCATTTAACTTCCATTAGTCTATCCAGATAAACAAACTCTCATTAAATTTATATATCTGCTCAATACCTCTTAACAAGATATTAATAAACCTTTCTTTTGTGCTCAATGTATCAACACATAATTATGGGGCTTTTCTTGGAAGAAAACAAAATTTTTGTTCTAATGTTTAAGGTTAACTTCCTTGGGTTGGGATTACTATTTTTGTCTTTTTTTTTTTTTTTAACTCTATATACATATACTTTAAAAACATCATGCATCTTTAACCCATGTAACGAGCTTTCAGCTAATGACTCCCAGACCAGTTGGTCTTAGGGCATTAGGTGTTAAGACACCCCTACGAGCTTAGTAACTCGGGTCGCAGATACTGATATGTAGATAGTGCAATGTTTGATTCCCTTAAGCTTTTCTCCTCAACCCATGTAACAAGCGTTGGGCCAATAGCTCCCAAGTCAGTTGACTTTAGGGTATTAGGTGTTAAAACACCCCTTCGGGCTTAATTGCTTAGGTTAGGGAGGCTACGAAATCAAACTTATCTACATTTTTATTATCATCATTTTTTTTTCTTTTTTTTCTTTTTTTTTTCTTTTTTTTTTTCATGTTTTTTTTTTTTTTCTTTTTAATTATATACAATCCCTTTCCCTTAGTTGTTACCTTTAACAAAAGAACATAAATAATGTAATAATCCAATATGCAACCCACAATCATATGTTAAAGTGTGTGTGTGTAAATTAAGGTTTAAGAATACATGTTAAATAAGTATATGAGCAGAATTAAGTGGTAACAATACGAGAGTTTGTAAACCTGAATATTTCAGGAAGTATTATAATAGACCTTGTTAAGAATGGTTACTAAGATGCGTCTCAAGAGTCACTTTAACAAAAGAACTCCTTTACTCTGCCATCCTAGTAACAACAATTATGCACATGCTTTATGAAATGAAAAATATTTTTTTTTATCAACTACTACCCTCTCCCCCCAACCAAAACGAGACATTGTCCTCAATGTTCTAAGGTAGAAAGATAGAGTATAGAAGATATCACCTGAAATAATGAACATTAACAAACCTGAAACACACTGAAACAAAAATAAGAAATGACAAAACACAAATATTATGTTATTAATAAAATCAAAAGACACAAGTTTTTACAAATAAAAATTCAAATCGTAGTTGTGATTGTGGCTCACATCTTCCCTTGGTTTTACGTCCAAGAACGGCTTAAACGCCCTCTATGGGTCGGGGATAGGCTTCCCATCTAGTTTTCTTAAAAACTGGCAAACAAGGTCTTTTTTTAGTCAGATTCCCAAGACTATGCCAAGCATGTTCTTTATGAAAATGGGTTCCTAAGTTATGAATTGCACGATGCTTATCTCGACTATGATGAGACTTAAGAGTCAATAGAAGATTATCTAAAGACTCTCTGTGTTTTGAAATAAATCCCACCTTCTGACAATTTTCACAGTTTTTGCGGAATGCATCTGACTCCTTGAATATGATGGGCCAGTAAAATTCACTTTGTAAGATTTCTACAATCCTCTTTTTTGATGAGAAATGATCCCCACATGCCTTAGAGTAACAAAATTTAATGAAATTACTTACCTCATTGTCGACAATGTATTTTTGAAATATTTGATTAGGACAATAATTGAATAAGTAAGGGTCATCCCAACAAAAATTTTGCTCGTTGCTCAAAAATTTTCTTTTGTCTTCAATACTCCAATGAGTTGGCAAAAATCCTGAAGTAAGAAAATTGATATTTTTAGCAAACCAAGGCATTGAACTAAGAGAAAGTAGAGATTTATCAGGAAAGTAATCATCGATTGGTGTGATGTCGGGTGTCGAATCTGTTGTCACTTTTGATAAAAGATCCACATCAACCTTTTCGGTGCCTTTTTCATCCTCGATTTCTTCCTGATTGGTCATGGCATGAGAAAATGAAAGTGCTGGCGGAGAATCAGTCGTTTCTTTGCAATTTTCAGATTCAACCCCTTCCTTACCCTTAGAGATTGACGCATCATCTTTCACATAAGGTTCAAGAATTAGTTTGTGAATAACCTTACCACTACACAAAGTGATGACTGATTTGACTTGATCCATGTGTTGACTTCCAGGACTACTTGCATTTGCATCATATTGCCCCTTAAGATTTTGCTATGGTTGAGATGGAAACTTACCTTGCTCTTGAAAACTGAGAGCAGATATGAATTTTGCAAGAGTTTCTTTAAAATCTGTTATGCTTTGAGTAAGTTGAGTATTGATTATCTCTTGATTTTCAATGAATGCATACAAAGTTTCCTCAAAATTACTTCTAAGAGGTGTTGAGGCTTTACTTAGACGAAAATAAAATTTTGTTATAATGTTTAAGATTAATTTTCTTGGGTTGAGATTATTATCTTTTTTTTTGAAAAATATATATACATAAAACACAATGCATCTTTAACCCATATAATGAGTTTTTGGCTAATGACTCCCAGACTAGTTGGTATTAGGGCATTAGGTGTTGAGACTACCATTCAAGCTTAATAACTCGGGTTGCAGATACTGATATGGAGATAGTGCAATGTTTGATTTTCTTAAACTTTTCTCCTCGACCCACATAAAAAGCGTAGGGCCAATAAAATTCACATTATAAGATTTTTGCAGTCGTTTGTTTTACAAGAAATGACTTTCACATGCCTCAAAATGATACAATTTAATGACACTACTTATCTCATTATTGAGAATGCATCTTTAAAATATTTGATCATGACAATATTTGAATAAGTAAGGGTCATTCCAACAAAAGTTTTGCACTTCGCTCAAAAACTTTCTTTTATCTTTGGTACTCTAGTGAGTTGGCAAAAATCCTGAAGTAAGAAAATTGATATTTTTAGCAAACCAAAGCATTGAATTAAGAGAAAGTAAGGCATTGTAAGACTTATTTATTATAAAACATGCTTTAGTTAAGGAATTATTGATATTCCAAGTGCAAAATACTAATTTAAAACCTTGATAAAAATACAATTTTAAGTACTAATCACTTGGTAGTCTACTAGTGTTGTTGTTGTGGTCTATAGTGGGGCTGGTTGTGGTGTGGGCCTTAATATGGAGGAATAACTAGAGGCTGAAGGAGAAGTTATTGTATTGAGATGTTGTGGTGTTGAGAATCTAATAACCAAAACTAATGGAGGTTGCTTTGATGTTGAGGAGTTGGTAGTCTGATACGATCAAATAGTTAATATCTTATCTCAAGTGCAGGAGTGTCAAAATAATAAATAACCTGATAAGACTAGGGTCGATCCGCATGAAAGTCAACTACATATATTATAAATAAAGAGAAAGATTTGAACAGAATAATAATAAAAAAAGGAATTGAAGAGAGTTTTGGGATGTAATATTGATGTAAGTATTAAACAATGATAAAATAATTTTCAAGGTTAAAGGATCCAATAATGGTATTTCAAATAAGTATAATCATACTCCTTCTAGTGAGTCATGGTGTAACTGTTGGTGACTCACAGTGTAGTTGTCTTGGAAGGAAATAGAGAGGTTGACAGTGTCTGTTTTGGAGAAAAAAGAAGGGTAAAGATATTTGTGTTTGAGTCTTGGTTTTGTAGAAGTGAGTAAATGGTGAGACTATTGTTTTTCTCTTTCTTTTTTTTTTCTTCATGGTTTTCCTTTCCTATTCTCTCTTCTTCTTTTTTTTCTTTTTTTTCCTCCGTTATTACTTAACAAAATTCACCCCTATTTGCAAGGGGATGACAAAGGGACATAATGTCTTTCTTAAACCTAAATCCTAACCTATTATGCATCTAGTAAGGATCTCATTCGTTGACCATAAGCTAACAACTTGGTACTATCAAACCATGTTGTGAGGCTGGTTGGGTCAAGGGTTGTGGATTGGCGCTATAATGGTTATAGTGTTGCAAACTAGCATGGACAAAGACGAAGTTATAGTATGATGTAAGGAATACCAAATGATGTATTTGTTGTCTCATTTGGGGCATAGGTGATGTATTAAATGCATATGAAAAAAGGCATCTTAGCTAGCTTTTATGGTTCAAATAAAAAAGATAAATGAATAGTGCTAAACGGCATGTTGTCTGATAATTTTTTTTTACTTGTCGTTTGGAACCAAAACATAGTCAAAACACACCATTTTATTTAAATGAATTGATGTTGTTTTGGTGTTTTTTTTTATATATTTGAATTAGGCTATAAATCTTCTTTCTCAATTTAATCCTCAACCTTTAATTCATTCAATTAGGTACTTAATTGAATTTTGATTTAAAGAATCAATTCAATTTCACCCATTGCAAACTCTAAAAAACAAAAACCCTGATTTAAGAGCATTTTTCAACTTAATCTTTGGTTTTGACAATTTTTAATTTTGTCCTTAATTGACCTTTAAACTTCTAGTTTCTTCAATTTCACCCCTGTTTTCAATCAAATTAGGTTCCTTGATATATGTGTCTTTTACAAAAAGATCATTGATCCTGAATTTTTTCAATTTGATTTCTAATTGACCTCTAATCTTTGATTTACTCATAATTTTATTCTTGATTTCACTCATTTGTGCTTATAAAAATTAAATTTGATCCTTTAAAATTTCAATCTTTTCAATTAATCTCAAAATAAACTTCCAAATTTAATTTTTAAACAATTGAATCCCTAATAAAATTAATTTGAGCTATTAAAAATTTAATTATGTCATTACACTTAATTAATTCTTAAAATATAACCTAAATTAATTCTTGGGTCTAATTAATCCTTTAATTGGGCTTATAATTAAACCAAATTATGCTATTAAAAGTCTAATTAAGTCTTAGACTTAATTTTTATACAAATTTGTCCACCAATATTTTAATTTAACCTTGAATCTATATTGCCTTTTATTCTTGGGTATGCTTGGGTTTTTAATTTCTGTCCAAAATCTCAGTTTGGTTCCTTCATGCATTTGAAACCCTTCTTAACCTGCTCTTGTCAACTTACCAATCTTTTTTTATTATTTTTTTTGGCTTTTTATTTTTTTTTCATTTTTTATTTTTAATTTTAGAAGAAAAAAATAATTTTGGAAGAAAATCGAAATTAAGTTATGACACCAAGATCAAGAGAAAATTCTAAAATATTATAAAATTTCAAATATTAAATTGAAATCCAAAAATATCAGCAAAAAAACTTAAATTATTTAATTTTGTCTTGGTGATGTAAAAAAATGACCCGCTATGTCATACTTGAAATTATGGTGTGTGTAAACAAAAGTCAAGTCTCTTCAAATGCTTATTTCTTTGATGGTAATATTTATTTAAGAAGAAAGTCGCAACAAATTTATATGTAAAAATTATACTTAAAAAAAAAGATATAATACTATACATGTAATATCATACCAAACACATTAAATTAATCTATTTTGAACAAGCAAGTTTTTAATTTATAATGCCTTACATTACAATTATAATTTAAAAATAAAATAAAATAATTAGCTAATTCAATGCATGCTCTAAATAAGATATAGTTAGTGTAACCTTAAAAGGTAGCATCAAACCTTGGGTTTGTTCTTTAATGATCACGAGTTCGAGTCCCTTCAAAAGTACTAGAGACTTGCATGGTTGTTAATTTCAAGACTAGTGGAATTAGTCGAGGCATGCATAAGCTAACTTGAATATCCATGTTAATAAAAAAAAAGATATATTTAATGTTATGATAATGATTATTTTTAAAGTATTTTTTAGGGTATTTAGTGAATCTAAGAATTACTCGTGGAGCTTATAAATTAACCTGGACACCTCAGGTTATCAAAAAAAGAAGTGAAAAGAAGATAAATTGCTTCAATAATTTTGTTTGTTCAATTAACCCTTTAGTTACCTATTTTTACTATTTTGCCATTTATGGTCATATCAGCCCATTACATACATTTGAAGAGAATTTATCAATTAAAAGATTAATTTAAAATCTAATACATCAACTATTCTAAAAAAATTACATACCTTTCATATTCTATTAACTATTTTTTTTACGAAGACTCTCACACCTCGTATCATCTCAAGAAAATCATATATATTATAGTTATTTTTTAGGTAATGTCAAAATATTTCTCTTTAATTCTAATTTTACTATTTTTTTTTCTATCTAAAAAATAATATTAATGTAATGCAAGCGTTAAAAAAAAAAAACCTTGATACTTTAACCATTGAGTTTAATATAAAAAAAGTAAAAAAAATTAAATAAATTTTATTTTTAAAAGTAATTTATCTTTTAAAACTATTCTAATGCAAGGTTAAAAAACTTATTTATCCTAAACAATTGAATTATTACCAATTAATTATTTTTATTTTTTTTATTTGGATATTCTTATATCTTTTTAAAAAATAAAATTAATCCGGTTTAGGGTTTATTGTTAGCCCTTCTAATAAATATATTTTTTAAAAAATTAAACTTGTATTTTTATCTTTACATAAATAATAATATTTTAATCACTATATCAACACTTCATTAGTAAACAATTGATCATTTGAAAACTACTAAGTTATTCTTAAAAAAAAAAAAGCTAACAATTTTCTGGTTGGAAGGTCGAAAAAATTAATTACTCTATTCCGATGAATAGGATACGTGTCTATGGAGTTTTCTCAACCTCTCTCACGTTTTTTCTTTAATATATTTCGATTTCGAGATTGCCAAAGCTTCAGAGATCTAAGCTTGAAGCGGGCTGTGAAGATTTTAGTAATGTAATTGGTTCTTCACCATTTGGCACACTTAATGAAGAGAAAATTGAGAGAAATTTTTATGCCCAAAAATTGTTTGTTGAAACGTTTAAAAGGGATTTTATTTTGAGGAATTACGTAAGATAATATTTTAATGATAATTTTGTTATTTCGAGGATTTAAGGGTTTTTTATTAATTAAAATGAATACAATGATAAACTAAGTGTTAGTGCATATAAAATTTAAAATATAATTTTTTAAATTACATTAAAAAAATTAAACTTACGAACAAACTTTAGAAGGTATTTTATAACTAATTTTTTATAAATAATTAAATAATTTTTGTTGATATTTAAAAAACATATTAAATGTTAACGTTCATATAAAATTAATAATAAAAAATATATTTTTTTAAAATTATAATGTGTAATTATAATTTAGACCAAATTATAAATGCTAAGTGTAATTTTCCAAAGAAAAAAAATGACTTGTAAAGTATTTTCTTTTTTAATAAAAAACACAATTTATCTAAAGCGGACCTTTTTATCTATAAAACTTACGTTTAGTTTAATTTTAAAGGTTTGGAAGATTTACACATAAAAAACTTAGTTTTTTTTTTTTAATATTTTCAAAAGATAAATAATGCAAAACGTTTTGGGCCCCATAGGCTTAAGTTTTGTATTGAAATTCAAACTCACGACCCATATATAAAATAGGATCTCATTTCACCCACCAAACTTTTCGAGCTCTCTCCATCGTTAACAACGAACGAGAGGTACCCAAGCTCAGAAGAGTTAAAAAGAAACACCACAAAACAGAACTCCAAAGTTTTGAGTTTTGGATCTCTTATAATTTGATAATTCTAAACATAATAGATCTGTATTATCTTCTTGATTTAATTTCTTAATTTGTATTTTGGGGTTCAATGGATTCTACAATTAGAATTGGGTCATCAACACTCTTGCCCATTTCTTCTTCGTCTTCTTCTTCTCCAAAACCATCAAATATACAGAGGAATGATAAGATTGGATATGGGTTTCAATTCAGTGGAAATGGGTGCATCACAAAAATCTCTGCCATCACTCCTAATGGCTCTGTTTTTCCTTCTGCTTCTTCTCATGGGGTTAGTTCCTTTTTGCTTTCTTTATTTTATTTTCGGGTACATGTTTCTTTTGGAAACTGTATTGGAATGTAGGTGATCACTTATTATTATTATGTTATTTTCTTCTTTGTATTAGCAAATTTTGGCATGACTGCTGTTGTGCACCTGCATTTCTCCATTCATAAAATGAGAGAGCAACCAATGTCTAGGCTGGTGTAAGGATTTTTAGAAAGGTATAATGTAGAAGTAAATAAATAAGGTTGTGCTCAATAAAATAATGGATTTATCAATTTTACTCCCAGAATAATTAAACGATATTACATGATTATGCTGGTATATTTTCCTATATGTGAAATGAGATTCATGGGTGTGCTCATTATTGGCAATCAGTCAATTTTTCATCTTCACGTGTTTTTCAACGCGCGAGTTCCTCAGGAATTGTTGTTTGATTTTTCAGGAGTCAAGTTCAATGGCAGATGTGCATAGAAGGAGAAGCAGTCTTGAATCTCTGTTTTGTTATGATAAGCCTATACCAGAGGAGAGAATTGAGGAGCCCGTAGGTGTTTCGTTGGCTGCAAAAGTAATTGGAGATAATCCTCGGTGCACTGATTGCCAAGCCAAAGGCGCTGTTCTTTGCACCACATGCTCTGGTTCTGGCTTATATGTTGACTCTATAATGGAAAGCCAGGGCATCATTGTCAAGGTCAGGTGCTTAGGTAATTTTTCTTTCGCTTCATAGTGCTTATTCTTACAATTTTCTTTTTCAGAAAGTAATCGCTTATTTTTCATGTGAAATTTATTTAGTTGACTATCGTCAAGATCATGCTGAATAGTAACTGTTAATTGGTCACTATCTATTGGTGAAACCATTTTATTGTTATGGCAAACTATGGTCATCATCAAAACCTACTAATTGTTTTTTAACAAATTGATATGTGCTTACTTTCTGAGCTAATTGGCCAAGTCAATTACTATTTTGTTTGTTTTATGGAGTTAATTATCCGCATGTCACAAGTCTTTTCTCTAGAAATTAATAATTTTGTATTTCAAGAAAGTGCAATGTACTTTTTTCTGGCTCGTGCAAGCCCTTTATGCTTAGGCTCAGCAGGACCTTTTCAGTGTCTCATCAGCCCGTTATGTAGGGCAAGTTTACTGAGTAGAATTGATTCTGATGTAATGCTACTATGAAAGAAAACTTGTTTACCGCCATACCATGGACAATTATTTCTTGTGATGAGATCCCTTTCCGCAAAATAGCTCAATTAGTTACCTCTTTAGGGCTCCTTTTTTTTCACCATTCACCTTAGCTTATAAATTTTGATGTTTATTCATGTTTGTTGTTAACTTCAACTCACCAAGAGGATGTGTTGTAGTGAGTATACATTACAGTATCTCAGTGCATATTTGGGAAGTAGTAAACGTTGACTAGCTTGGCCTGTAGTCGTCCATGGGGCTTGGTCTTGTGGTATGATCACTGCATGCTACTTTAGAACAGTAGCATGGTAGCTGATTGTTGGTTATCTTCATCTGCTGTGTTATATTTTGCAAAGACAATGATCCTATGTCACATTCGTTTTTGTAGGTTGTGGTGGGACAGGGAACATCATGTGCTCAGAATGTGGTGGCCTAGGTCATATTGGACCCAAGTAACTTTTGTGTTTTTCTTTCTCAGTGCATTTTGTTGTACCCTTATTTGATGTTAGCACTAGCAGGTTGTCATAGTTTTTGTAGTCACGTAGCCTCGCATTACTGTATTAAATTTTTGTGTATTTGACTTGATTTCTCAATGGCATTCTTCGTCTGTAGTTTATTCTTCTTGATCTTTTGAATTGTAATGATCTGTTTTCACTATATAGGAAAGCTTCTGATTTTACCGTTTCCATTTCCCGTTCATTCAGTTGATGCAACAATGGAGATGCATTCATTTGCCTTAGTAAGTATTGCAAATGGAGCTTGAAACATATGCAGTTAAAAGAGTTTCTTAACATGATTACTCTTGAGATCAAAATTTGGTAGATATGATTTGCACTGCCTTGGAATTAGATCCTCTGTGACCTTAGATCTGCTGTCTGGAGTGTGACCATATTAAGCATCTGATCAAAGTGAAATTCAATATTTCTGAATATGATCTACGTACTAGAGAACTTGAGTGGATTATATTGAATCTAAAAGCAGACTTAAATGCCACTTACAGGACAACTTATCTTGCACAAACAATCAAAAAATTGTAATTATAATGTTTTCACAGAATCACATGCCTTCTAACATCAATTGATGTAGCTCTAGCGTAGGTGGTGTGTCTGGTCGTGTTTCAAATTTTCAATCTAAAACAATGAATCTGGAGTCAGCAAGCGAGATGAAGTTAGCTTCAGATGATTGTTAAGCTCCACGTCTCTGAAATTCTTGAATGCGAAATAGTATAGTTGGGTCAAGCCGTGGGTTCTCTGGGTTCTCTGTGTAAGCAATGTAGTAAGCTGCAACACATGATTGTTGCCATGCCATTGCTATCCGACACTGCAAGCAAAAAAAATCGTCATCGAACTTTGTGAGTTTCCAAGTACTGCTGTAAGAAATGTTTACAAGGCTAAAGATAGCTGATCTCTTACCATGAAGTAGCCAATCAGGAATGCATAGATTGACACTTCTGTAGCATAGCTCTTGTGAACGGCAAATGTCCATGTTCCTCCAACAAGGGTGCATATCGCACCTCCTGCCATCCCACAAAGGAAACAGAAAGACCCTGTCAGATCCCTGTCAATTATAGGCTCTAACCCAACTCTCCTGAGCAACTCCCATGTGTCCATGGATGCCTGCACAAACCCCTTATTATAAACCCCTACTTGCACAAGACCCCACCGATTCCCATAGTTAACTAGTGTTGCGGCAACAGCAGAATAACAATTAGCACAGGAAAACAAGAACTCGTCTGTGCCCCCTGCAATCAAACTAATTGCTCGCGCTGAACCCCGGATTACGGTAATTATCGGCACAAGGACTGAGCTGAGGCACACACTTCCCATTGAATATTTGATTGTGTCCCGTAAAGCTATTCTCGAGTCCATATCTGCCCCAGATGCAAAGTGTAGGTACTTGATGCGTGCAATTGTAACTTGCAATGTGTTTTTCATCACTTGCATACTCCATGCCAGGCTCGCAAGGATCACCAAAATGAACGAAGTGTCTATCACAGTTCCAACAGCAGTGGCTCCGCCAATCCCAGATACCAAGAAACAGGAATACAAAAAGCTTAGGATGATTGAGAGGTTGATTAATGCGGTGGTCTTGGCAGGAGGGGAAGCAGCAGTAACTGACAAAACCTTGGTGGCATAATCGAATCGAGGATTCACCCAACAAGCATAAAGGGATAGAATCAGGGCAAGAACTATAGAAATGACGCCTATTGTTAAACTTGCAGTAGAACTAATTAATACAAACAGCACGCCTGCTGCACAGGTTAGCAAGGGGCTAAGCCAGAAGGCTGCTCTCAGGGCTCTTGAAGGGTTGCGGAAAGTAAACCATTGCCATGTGAAAGCCACAATCCCAGCACATGCTGTTGATGCAAGGAGTGGAGGATACCACTTCTTAGGGTGAAAATGGTGGTTGTGGGAGGAGAGGAGGCCACGGATGGTGAGGCAGATTACTAGTATGGCGATTAGGAGGGTGTGAACAAAGAAGAGGGCTCGAAAGAGCCTCTGGACTAACAGCCCCGCCACCGTCGCGGTTTCCATCTGGACGCTTGATTCTTGAACCTGCAAAAATAACAAAGCGAGTTGGTAGATAATAATTTTGTAGGGTCAACTCACAGTATGAGCTGCTCAAGAAGAATAAAAAAATGAATGATCAAAACAATGGAGTAGTTAAAAAGACTAAAAACAAGAAATAAAGAATCAATAAAGACTATTAGAGAGAGAGAGAAAGGATGTTGAAGACAAAGAAAGATGATAAATTATTCAACCTTGGGAATTCTTGACTATTTTGATAGAGAAGGAGAACGGGTGAAGAGAACAAAATCAAGAGATTGACTTGAGGTAGGAGGAGGAGGAGAAAGAACCTTGATGGGGATTATGGATGGAGGTTTTCCCTCTTGATCTTGAATGTGGAAGTTCTGCACATTAATACCAGTAGCTGCAGCATTCATTTCGTTGGATCTTTCCTTTGATTGCTACCCCTCAATGATTGTTCTGAATCTAATTCTCAAATTCTTGGTCTTTCGTTGTTTAAAACAAGTAACTTCTGGGGTTCTAATTTCTTTCTTCCACTTTCTTGGTAGCCACGATTCACAAAAGTCTTTATCCTATCTCTCTTGTTCAAGTGTTCCTAGCAAATCATGATCGTTTGAAGTTCTACCGCATGAAACTGTCCAAGTCCTTCTCCTTCACATTAATTTCCACGGGATCTGACACGTATTACCTTGTGTATGAGTTTTGGCTTTGATGATGTGGTGCAACGACGTGGAAGGTAGAGAGGGTGAGGGATAGATAGGTCAACAGAAGTGACTTGTGAAAGAGGGTCTCTTCTCTCTAGGTCTATGCTGGTTCTCGTGACGCAGTTATCTTTGCACAAGAAAGAGAAGAGCAAAGTAGATAAATGGACATCTGTTTCTTTATGAGAAGAGAGGTGCTTGGTTGGCTTAGATGCTGCCAATTTTGGGCTTCTGTTATCATTTGATCAGTGTAATTGTTAGCTTACAAATACTGCAGATATCGCATTACCAAAGAAACCAAGATACAAGGTAACACGATCTTGATGTGTCTTCACTGGGAAATAAGTTGAGGAAGACTCAAAATCTTTCTTGAAGCCCAAGCGACGTTAGGCTACACGACGAAGTCAGTCTTCCTGGTTTCCAAGTCTTATCACACTCCTTCAGAAATTTGAAGAGTAGAAATGTTAAATATTATCAAGCGCAGAGGGCGCAGATTACCAAGTGCATGCTGCTTGTAGATAACGACTGTTAACCAACCAAATAAACAAACAAGTCAATTGCGTTAGGTGGGATGACTAAGGTTTAGTTAGGGGAACAAGAAAGCTGCTAAACGTTCTTTCAAATTATAAAAAACACATTCTCCATGCTTTTGCAGAGGAGAGTTCAAACACAGATAGATTAACGCGCAATCAAATTTGAGCTCCAGTATAATGATTTTGGACTTGTTTTCTTAAAATGAATTATTGATTTCTAGTGAGGCCTATTGGTTTTCTTCCACGTATTTATATAGACTTGGAAATGGCTCCTTCCATGATTCAAAATGTTTACCATGCACCACAGATATAATTATATAAGCTAGTCTTGGTTGACGATTGAAACTTGTTGGTATGAACAAAAAGATCCCCAGATCACGAGTCAAATAGAAGCATAAAGTTGGATTAACGTTCTCATCACTGTAGCGAGAGAGGTCTTTAGCTCTTTGCTATATCTATGGTAATTATTTAAAGGCTTCCCTCGGTGACATTGCCTTGTCCACAGGGAGTGGCCGCCAGACCCCTCCCTTAGTTCAACAATTTCCACTGCGTATTGTGAACGAGGATAAAACAGTTCCGAGTCGATGGAAGTTTCGTAAGCGGTGACGATTGTTATGATTTTCGACATTGAGCTTACGGCTGGAACATCACAGGGAGATCGACCCTGGTAGTGAATGGTTGTCGGATCATCGGAGCAGTCGTGCTGCCCAACGACGAGTATGAGGATGCCACCCTCAATAAATAATAGACATATCCTTAAAAGAGAGAGAGAGAGAGAGAGAGAGAGAGAGAGAGAGACACTTTAAATTATGCGATGCTTTCAACATAACCAAAAGTCATGTGAATAGGCGACGCATGGAACATGGCCAAAGATAGTCAAGAAAAACAACTCATTCAAATCCTTAAAACAATCAAATTACTGTCTATGTCAATTTTGCTCTCAAACTATCTTTATTTCTTTATTGATAAAATAATCACAGGTAAATACTAACAGATATTCCCACAGATAAAATTATTAAATTTGGTAGTGTCACTTATAAGAAATATTATTTTTTATTATTTTGGTTGAAAATATTTAAAAATAGAAGAAAAATCCTTAAATAAATTGATTTTAATTCTTTTATTGCATAATTAAGACTATCTATATTGGTGGTGGTACTTCTCTTGTTGATTTTAGTGAATGCCTTCTTAGTTTTTATTTATTTATTTATAAACCCTAAGTAGTTAAAGTTGTTAAGGCTTGGTTGTGGCTCTTGGAATTGAGCCAAGCTAGAACTGGGACTAGACTATGGCCACCATCTATTGAATTAGCTCATGAATTAGCTCATGTGAGGGACTGCGGCTTTGAGTAGACCCATCTAAGTATATATAACGACACGGATATGACATGACTATCACTTTCATACAAATATATTTTATTTTGAAATAATAACTAAAAAAACTCCTAAAATATCAATATAATCAATAATATCATATAATGAATCAAATGGAAAACTAAACACACAATCTATACAAGTTATCTATATTCACTTCAAGATTATAAATTAATTTGGAGATCTTATGATAATTATGATAATGGTGATGAGAAAGATCACTAATAATATAATTTCTAATCTAGAAATAATAATTAAAATAGTATTTTTATATTAAAATACCTCTAATATAAAAATATGGTCATTTATACATTATATTATGCTATTAGCTACCATCATCTAAATAAAAATAAATGATCATAATAATTTATTTGAAAATATAAAATTTCCATTGAGTGGAGTGTTTTAGCTCCTTAATTTCTAACACTTAAAATTACAATTATATCCTTTTTAAATAAAACTTCATTTCAAAATACATCATCTATATTTCTCCATGCATTTCTACCACATTCCTTGTGTATCCAAAATTTCTACTATTAATTTTATAAATTTCCTTTTATTTTTAGATATACTCCTATTAAATAATATTTATGTAGTCTTATTTATTAAGAATAGAATAGTACTTTCAGATTAATATATATATACTTTATTTGTATTTAGATTAAGGTTAAGCATTCATAATATACAGATTATTCAGAATTCTAGCCTCCTTCTTGTGTTTGATCTTAATTATTTTTACATGGTATCAGAGCTGGTTTTATGGAATGAGACTTAATCCTGAACACAGCTTCGCGGATCCAACTATTTTGGAGTGAGATTTTATCTCCCGCTTCTGCAAAATTTGATATTTCATCAATTTCTACAATTATTTTGGTATTTCGTCTTCCCTTCAGCTTTTGCAAATTTGTTTTGTGTTTTGGAGTAATCGTATAGTAGTGAGAAGATATTTGTTTAGTTTCTGAATTTCTGTTCAGTTTCTGCAATTTGGTATTTGGTTTTCCGCTGCTTTTGTATTTTAGTTTTTTGTGATTGTTGATTATGGCTACTGAAAGAGATGATTCACTTCAGTTTATGAGTGTGAGGTTGGATGGGAAGAACTATTTATATTGGAGTTATGTCATGAGAAATTTTCTTAAAAGTAAGAAGATGTGGGGGTATGTTAGTGGAACTTATATAATACCTAAAAACATTGAGGAGAGGGATGTTGTTTTGATATATACATGGGAGGCAAATAATGTAAAGATCATTACTTGGATCAACAATTCTATTGAACATTCAATAGGCATGCAGTTGGTGAAGTATGAGACAACAAAAGAGGTTTGAGATCATCTGCAAAGGTTATTCACGCAATCAAATTTTACAAAACAGTATCAATTAGAGAATGACATACGAGCTCTTCATCAAAAAAATATGAATATTCAAGAGTTTTATTTTACTATGACAGATCTTTGGGATCAATTGGCTCTTACAGAATCAGCAGAATTAAATGCATATGGTGCCTATATTGAGCGTAGAGAGCAGCAACGATTAATACAGTTTTTAACAGCACTTCGTAGTGACTTCGAAGGACTTAGAGGTTCAATTTTGCATCGTTCTCCACTGCCTTGTGTTGACTCTATTGTGAGTGAGTTATTGGCTGAAGAAATACGTCTTCAATCTTATTCTAAAAAAAGAATTCTTTCTGTTTCGAATCCTTCAGTACTAGCAGTACCTTCTAAGCCATTCTCTAATCATCAGAAGAAACCTTACACAAGGGTTAGCTTCGATGAGTGCAGTTTCTGTAAGCAGAAAGGTCATTGGAAGGCTCAGTGTCCTAAGTTGAGACAACAGAATCAAGCTTGGAAGTTTGACAGTCAATCACAACCTATTGCTCATAGACCATCTTAGGGTTATAAACCATCACACTATAATACTGCAGCAGTAACTTCCCCAGGCTTTATTACCGATCCCAATACTTTGGCTGAGCAATTTCAAAAGTTTCTCTCCTTGTAACCACAAGCAATGTCTGCTTTTTCTTCTATAGGTCAGTTGCCTCATAGATCCTCAAGTATGTCACACTCTAAATGGATCTTGGATTCTGGTGCTTCTCATCATATGTCTCTAGATTCCTCATCTTTTACCTTTGTGTCCCCTTTGTCCTCCATTCCTGTTATGACTACTGATGGCACTGGATTAGTACTTAAAAGTGTATTTTTATCAAGGTTTTATATCATCATTTTGCACTTGAAGTATCAATAACTCCTTAACTAAAGCATGTTTTATAATAATATATCTAATAATATAAGATACCTTTAATTTATGGTAAATGTTCATTTTAAATGCAGGCCTATCACATAAATAAAAGGATTGATTGATGAATTTAAGAACTGAAATTGAAATGATAAAGAGATGGCCAAACTTAGAAAAGAGATGTCGGTGCAATCCAAACCGGAACACTGTTTGGTAATTGGGTCATATCTGGAGTTATAGATCTCATATTTAGGTCTATTTTAAATGATGGAAAGGTAAGACATAGGCCTACAACTTTCATATGGAGCCCAAGATCTAAAAAAGCCATTTTCAAGACCAAATTATAGTAACAACAAAGAAGCCCGAATCTGTCCTCCAGCCCGAGCACTATTCAGTATTTTGGCCATATCTGGAGTTCTAGAAGTCGAAATGAGCTAAAGTTTTTACACAAGAAATCTGAGATAATTTCCTACAACTTTCATGTTTTCAAGTATCTCTAATTTTGACGTTATCAATGATGTTTTGGGCAGACAAGAGAAGATAAGGATTGTCACCAAGTCAAGAGTTGGTCACCCACTCATCAATTAGTCATCAAATCAATTGTTCCTAATTTTGGCCTATAAATGGAGGCATTTACCATGCATTTAGGCATCTTGGTCTCCAGATCAAGATCATGCTCTTGCTTTCTCTCTTTATATTTTTTGTAATGTTTATGCTTTGCTTTCATTAATATCAAGTTTATGCCTTTCATTTCCTTTCCTTTACTTAGTTAACTCTTATCTTATTTATGTTCTTATTTTATTTATTTATTTTTCTTTCTTTCATTATGTCTAGCTAAGTTAGTTATGTCAAGGTGTAGGCATATTGTCAAAACTGCTCATTCTCTCTTGTTGTCTGCTTTTGTTCCTAGTGAGTTTTGGGGAGAAGTTGTTCTTACTGTAGTAAGTTTGATTAATACAATTTCATCTTCTCATAGTTCGGGTCTATTTCCTTTTAAAAAGTTATATGAGTATGCCCTTGATTATTCCTCATTTAGAGTCTATGGTTGTACTTGTTTCGTTCTTCATCCTTATGTAGAATGCAGTAAGTTATCCTCTTGATCCGCTGTTTGTGTCTTTCTAGGTTATGGTGAAGGTAAAAAGGGGTATTGTTGTTTTAATCCAATAACTCAGAAACTTTATGTGTCTCATCATATTGTCTTTCTTGAGCATATACCTTTCTTTTCTATTCCATCCACTACTCATAACATGACTAAATATGATATTATTCATATAGATCCCTTTTCTAAGGATTCTGGTAATGATACCTCTCCCCATATTCGATCAATTTGTACTCGTAACTCTGTAGGTACTGGTACTTTACTCTCTAGCACACTTGAAACTCCATTCCCATCTACAGCCCCTCAAGCTTCATCTAAGATTGTGGATCCACCTCCACGTCAGTCCATCCGCATTCGTAAGTCCACAAAACTACCAGATTTTGCTTATTCTTGTTATTCTTCATCATTTACTTCTTTTTTTAGCTTCTATTCATTATCACTTTGAGCCCTCTTCCTATAAAGAGGCAATTCTTGATCCACTTTGGCAGCAAGCTATAGATGAGGAACTTTCTGTTTTGCATAAGACAAATACTTGGGATCTAGTTCCTCTACTTCTTGGTAAGAGTGTTGTTGGTTGTCATTGGGTGTATAAGATTAAAACTAATTCTGATGGGTATATTGAACGATACAAAGCTAGGGTGGTTGCAAAAGGATATTCTCAATAGTATGGTATGGATTATGAGGAGACATTGGCCCCAGTTACAAAAATGACTACTATTCATACTCTTATTGTCGTAGCTTCGATTCGTCAGTGGCATATTTCTCAACTTGATGTTAAAAATGCCTTCTTGAATGGAGATCTTCAAGAAGAAGTTTACATGGCACCCCCTCCTAGTATTTCACATGACTCTAGATATGTTTGTAAGCTTAAGAAAGCATTATATGGTCTCAAGCAAGCACCTCGTGCTTGGTTTGAGAAATTCTCTATTGTGATCTCATCTCTTGACTTTGTTTCTAGCAGTCATGATTCTGCTCTTTTTATTAAGTACACTGATGCAGGTCGTATCATTCTGTCTTTATATGTTGATGACATGATTATTACTGGTGATGACATTGATGGTATTTTAGTTTTGAAGATAGAGTTGGCTAGACGATTTGAAATGAAGGATTTGGGTTATCTTCGATATTTCCTGGGTATTGAGGTAGCATACTCACCTAGAGGCTACCTTCTTTCTCAGTTGAAGTATGTTGCAGATATTCTTGAGCGGGATAGACTTACTGATAACAAGACTATAAATACTCTCATTGAGGTTAACGCAAGGTACTCTTTTTTTTATGGTTTACCTTTGATAGATCCTACTTTATACCGTACTATTGTTGGGAGTTTGGTATATCTCATTATTACTCGTCCAGATATTGCATATGTTGTTCATGTTGTTAGTCAGTGTGTTGCCTCTCCTATTACTGTTCACTAGGCTATTGTTCTTTGTATTTTGCGATATCTTCGGGGTATAGTTTTTCAGAGTCTTTTACTTTCATCCACCTCTTCCTTGGAGTTGCGTGCATACTTTGATGCTGATCATGGTAGTGATCCCACATATCGCAAATCTGTTACTGGGTTCTGTCTTTTTAGGTGATTCTCTTATTTCTTGGAAAAGCAAGAAACAATCTATTGTTTCTCAATCATCCACCGAAGCAGAATATCGTGCCATAACATCTGCTACCAAAGAGATTGTTTGGTTACGTTGGTTACTTACTGATATGAGAGTTTACTTTTCTCATCCTACTCCTATGTATTGTGACAACTAGAGTTTTATTCAGATTGCTCACAACTCGGTTTTTCATGAGTGAACTAAGCACATTGAGATCGATTGTCATCTTACTCGTCATCATCTCAAGCATGACACCATTGCTTTGCCTTTTGTTCCTTCTTCCTTGTAGATTGCAGATTTCTTCACCAAGACACATTCCATCTCTCGTTTTCGTTTTCTAGTTGGCAAACTCTCAATGCTCATAGCTGTCACATCGTGAGTTTAAGGGGAGATGTTAAATAATATTTATGTAGTCTTATTTATTAATGGTAGATTAGTACTTTCAGTTTAATCTATATATACTTTATTTGTATTTAAGTTAAGGTTAAACATTCATAATATACAGATTATTCAGAATTCTAACCTTCTTTTTGTGTTTGATCTTAATTATTTTAACAGTAATGATAGTAGAAAATTTTAAGTAACTAGATCTAGAGATCTATAATAAACATATTTAATTATAGTAATGATAGCAAAAACTTTTAGAATAAACATATTCTATTATTCAATGAGAATTCAAAATTGTCTTCATATGGGAATTGTAAGAAAGAAGATCATGATTTTGGGTCGAAGTACTAATTCAAATATCGAACATATATAATCATGGTTTTAACATTGAATTCTTCTAGATATTTGTAATATAGTCCACTTATACAAAATTGTAATATAAATTATGAAGTATGTAATATCCATAGAGAGTAGGTTTCTTGTTCCTTTTTGTGATTCTCATTTTTTAAATTGTCCTAACTAGGCTTTCATTCTTTTTCTTTTTTGTTTCTATTAAAAAATGATTCTCAAGAGCAATTTATTTTAATTTCTTATAGGTAAATAGTTTTTTTTGGATTTGAGTTTGTATTATAGGAGAAAGTAGCGTAATAATTCTAAAATTTCAAACCATTTAGTGAGTAGAGAAATATAAAAAAAAATAAGTACAATCAATCATATAAAAGCATATATAAAATTTACATGGTTCATCACCTTGTAATCTTCTAATTTTTATAGTGAATGTCTATAAATAAAAAATTACAAAGTGTTGCACAAAATTATTCTCTCACCTAAAATCCAAAACCTTTTTTTTTGTCCTCTCTCTAGTTAACAAAGTGTAAAGAATCTTGAAATATGATAATTTTAGACTTTTATATGGACTACGTATATGAATATCTATTTTGTCGTTTGGACCCATAATTTAAGATAAACTCAACAAATTTTAATATTGTCTTAAATTGAGAAAACTTACAAAACTTGAATTTCTTTTTTATCACCTCCACTAAGCACCTCTAAAGTAATACACAAACCAATTAAGTTTAAGAAATGATTGAACTTTATTGTAGAGATGGACTTTATCAACATATTTGATTGATATCTAGATTGAAGTGATATCTCACATCTCCCTCTCGCCAACAAAGTGTAAATAATGGAAGCACAAACAAATAAGTTATACCCTGAAATATGATAATTTTAGACTTTTATATGGACTAAATACATGGATATTTATTTTGTCATTTGGACCCATAATATAAGACAAACCCAACAAATTTCAATATTGTCTTAAATTAAGCAAACTTATAAAACTTGAATTACTCTTTGATCACCTCCACCTCCACCAAGCACCTCTCAAATACTAAACAAACCAATTAAGTTTAAGCAATGGTTGAACTTCATTATAAAGATAGACTTTATGAGCATATTCAATTGATATCTAGATTGAAGTGATATCTTATATTGATATGTATGGTCTTTTCTTGGTATATTCGATTCTTGACCAAATGAATAGAGCTCTAACTAATACTATGCATAATAATCAACTCATGTAACAAATAGCGATTACCAACCAAACCTCCCAACCATATATCTTCTTTAACTACCTCTTTCAATGTCATATATTCACCCTCTATTTTAGACAAGGTAATAGTGAATTGCGAAATTTCTTTTCAACTAATAACACATCTTAAAAGAATTAAAACATAACTTGTTAGTAATCTTTTGTCAAAATCACAATGTAATTTGAATCTATAATATCCTCAACTCTACTTCTAGTGCTATAATAGCTATCATTTACCAAATCAACGAATGTGATACATTAAAGATAACAAAGTATCAATTCAATGGCCTACTAATGAAGTCTACCAAGATTTTTCACAAACCTGTTGACCATATTAATGATATATGAAATGTCTGGATGAGTGTAAACCATAGCATTATATATTGCTTCCAACTATATTAGCATATAGAACTCTTGACATATGCTCCTTCTCCATCTTAATTTTTGGTGATAAAGCTGAAGATAATCTAAAATAGAATGTAAGTAGAGTACTCTTTTACTTGCAATCTTGAATATTAAATGCTCAAGTATCTTTTGAAGATACTTTCTTTGTCATAAGTATATAACTGCTCAAAACTTCCAACTCTATGTAACTTTATATTTAAAATCATTTTTGTTGCGTCTAAATTTTTTATTTCAAAATTACTACTTAATTTATCTTTAAAATTATTGATGCAACACATATTCTTGAAGAGAATCAATATGTCATCACTATATATCAATAAATAAACAAATGAATCCTCTGAATGCTTTCTAAAATACACACAACTATTATAAATTATGAAGCATACATAATAAATACATATTATTAATAAATTTCAATTTTAATTAAACACCGTTTTTCTAACAGAAAGATATATATTCAATTTTTAGTGAACATTTATAAATCATAGATTATGGCAGCACAAGTTCAGTAATATGAACGAGAGAAGTGAAGTAGACAAGCATCCGCAAATGAATAAAAACTCAAGCCGACAACCTGAACCATTTCACATTGCAGTATTCGTATTCTTCAATCATTGTAAGAGTTACTAAGTGGCCATTTCACATTGCATTATTCTTCCATTATTGAATCTCGATTTTTTAAAAAATAATCCTAGTTCTTAAATTTAATTTAATGTTTGGTCGAGGGAACTGTAATGGGTAATATAAAAACCATATATAAATACAAAATTCGTACATAAATAGAATAAGACTTAATTTAATTCTTATACTTTTTAATACAGATCTCTTTAATTAATAAGTTTTATTCAATTCTAAAAACATAATTTACTCTAATTCCTTCTTTTCTTTTTAATTGTTACTTATTATTAAATCATATAAATAATTTATTGTTTATTTGAGCGATTGATGTTTCTATATACATTTGATGAAATTAAAAATCAAACTTTTAATACAATTATATTTTTAGAAAGTATTTTTTAAAATTGAAAAATTTATATGTGTGTGATAAAGAAATATTAAACAACCTCCTCCCTTATATATATATATAAGAATTTTGCTTTTATGTTTTCTAGTTTTCAGATCTAATAGTGTAAATTGAGTTAATTAAATTCAATAGTCCACATATGAATATAAAGATAAAAAATATAAATATAAATGTTTAAAGAAATATTTGTGAAAAACATTAAATTGAATATCGTTGTTAATTTCTACCTTTTTGTCTCTCCTTTTTAAAGGAACAAAAAATTTGCTAAGAAATAACTTGAGATATATAGAAATATAAATCAAAAATCCGATTTTGTTTCTTTTTGCGCAACCCAAATATGTTTTATGTTGTTTTTACGCTTCCAAATAAAAGTTCCCATTTAGTTATATAAAAGTCAATTAGCAAGTTGTAAAATTTGTAAGTAGGATTATAGATTGATCAGGTAGCTGAGCTTAATTATATATGTTGCTTAATAATTCATGAACTCAGAAGATATTGTAGTTTTGTTCTTACCTGTTCATTTTGCTATCAACTTCAACGAGCATATCTAAGAACAAGGAGAATTTCTTACCTGGTCATTTTGCTATCCACTTCAACGAACATATCCATGCAGTCTCTTTTTCTGACAATTATTTTGAAATCCATTTGTTACTCAAAATTTATTATATCTGAAGGGCCAAAGAAGAAAGATGATGAAAATGGTTAGACAAATTATTCAATTTTGGGATTATGTTAAGAAGTTAGATGATGGGATCTTATAAAATTCAAAATCTCAAAAGATAAATTGCAAGTGAAAAAGAAAATTAATAAACATGTTTTACATAAAACAAATATAAAAATATAAATGAAAATAAAATATGAAGAATGAGTTGCTTATTATAATAACATTTGGTAATTTCTAGAAATAATAAAATAATAATTATAATAAAGAGATGAGATAAAATAAAATAAAATAAAAGATAGATATTTACCTGTATTTAGTGGTAATGTATAAAACAAAGTGAGTATTATTATATTCTCTTTAATTAATAAAGAACAAGACAAAATAAAACTTAGAAAATTTTATTTTATTTTTGATATATATTATCATTAAACTTACAATATTTAAAACCATACATAGAAATCATCTTTTTTACTATAGTTTATAAAAAGTGTTATTTTATTACATTAAATTAAAATAATAATTTCTATCCTTGTTAAAATCATGTTGAAAAAACATTTGTAATTTATTGCTAGGAACATATAAGTTATTTTAAGAGATAAATTGCAAGTGAAAAACACCACAATCAATAATTGTTTTAAAAATTATGTATAAGAAATAAATTTGTCAAAACTATATAAAAGATAAACAAATCTAGAATTTAAATACTGAAAACCCGAAATATGTGATACAAAGCGTTGTTTTATGCAATCAATTACGCTTTAAATTGCATAAAGTTAGAAAATTAACTTACCAAGACATGTTATAAACTGTATTAATAACAACTTTCTCGATAATCTAGATTTTAAACTTTAAATGGTTTTTGCAATTTAAAATACTTTAATAAATCATTGTAATTTATCAAAAAAAATTAAAATATTTTAATAAATCATTAAATTTATATTAATTTTTTTTAATAAATTTGACTTAGTAGTTTGATTTTAATTAATTAATTAATTTAATATTTGTTTTGTTTGACTATGATTATAGCTAGGTTTAGTTTTGTTAGTAAGTTCTCTGACTCTCCCAAGTATTATTTTTGTACTTTTCTACGCTAAACCATGTTTTTAATTAATGATTATAATAATTAATTAATAAATATCTCATATGTAAAAAAAATAAAAATAAGAAGAGGAATCTAGCTTGAGGTCTCATTGCTATCCTTTTAAAGATATGTTAAATATACAATTAATGTGGCTTTTGTAGGCTCTTAAATTAAACTTCAAGGCTTTTTTGTCTAACATGCATCAAGGCTTCCTTCCATCTTTTAGCCCATTCTTGTAAGGGCAATAATGAAAATAGTCAAAACATAAAGGGGTAAAATTGAACAAATAAAAAAGTTTCTTGTAAAACCCTAAACCCCCAACACCTCCGCCTATATAAACCACAGCTAAAATCCTTCACCTCCATCTCTTCACCTGGCCCCTGCAACTCCAATCTCACGTGTCAAGGTGTGCGCCTTCTCTACACTACTTTCAACCTCTCTCATTCTTGTTTCACAGTTTGCACTGCATTTTTATTCTCTTTTGTATTAATTTTGAACTAATTGATGTAAATCTTGCGTGTTTTGAGTGTTGAAGAGCACATATCGAAGGCTTGCAGGTGGTTTATTTCAAAAAATCTGTGAGCTCAAAGCTTGTGCAATATCATAAATCACCCATTAAAAAAAAACCTTTTGACAATATACCTGTTTGCTTGAGGATTTTTTGTGGGGTGATGCACATTTTTTTATTCATTTGCTATTATTTTTGAAAGTTATGCTTTTGTATGGATTTGGGTCTTCGTTTTGATAAGAAATGCATGTTTCTGGATCTGGGTTTTTGCCTGTCTTTATGTTTGGTGGCTTTATCTCTTTGGATTTTTTTTTGGGTTTTGTAAAGCCAATTTGCAGAGCAAGGGTGTCGAAAATGGCACAACTTGCATTGAAGTTTGGCGATACTAATAGCAATTCTCCGTGCCTATCAAATCTTGATTTCATTTTGATTATGGCCTCGAACAAGTTGCTACATTGGTTATTCTTTTCTTTGTTCTTTTTTATTCTGTTTTGATGTTATAGTTGTTGTGGGAATCTAGTGTATGAAAATAGGCATTTAGGGATTGTTGCTAGTTTAGGTACTGAAATTTCTTTGTTCTTTTGATGTTTAACAGGGTTTGAATTGTGTGATTGAAGATGTCGAATCCGAAAGTTTTCTTTGACATTCTAATTGGCAAGATGAAAGCAGGGAGGATTGTGATGGAACTATTTGCTGATGCTACTCCAAAAACTGCTGAAAATTTCCGTGCTCTATGCACCGGGGAGAAAGGGATTGGAAATGCTGGGAAACCTTTACACTATAAGGGTTCGACTTTCCATCGCATAATCCCAAACTTCATGTGTCAAGGTGGGGATTTTACTAGGGGTAATGGAACTGGAGGAGAATCAATCTATGGCGCAAAGTTTGCAGATGAGAACTTTAAGCTGAAGCATACAGGGCCTGGTGTTTTATCAATGGCAAATTCTGGACCGAACACAAATGGTTCCCAATTCTTCATTTGCACTGAGAAGACCTCATGGCTTGATGGGAAACATGTTGTTTTTGGGAAAGTTGTAGATGGCTATGGCGTTGTTCAGGAAATGGAGAAGGTAGGGTCCAATAGTGGGACGACAAAGGAACCTGTTGTTGTTGAAGATTGTGGTCAAATAATAGAGAACTGAAGTGCATGATCAAGATAATGTCTTAGATGTATTTCACGTAATTAAGTGCTGCAAGCTTTATCTTTTGCAACAATGTAGTTTTTCATTTGAACTTGTAAAGCAATGCTCATCTTGTCATTTGCAACCTTAACCCCTGTTGTGTATATATGAGCTCCGTTTCTGGGAAATATTAAATTCTTGCTTGTTTGAACTTTTTAACACAAACAAAAGGGATACAGAAATTGAATTTATTTGAATAAAACTTCACAAAACTTCGCAATCAAATATTAGGGATTGCAAATGCAAATCAAGCTCACATTCAAATATCTTGTTATCCAAAAACCTGGATATACTTAGAAGTAACTCGCAAGAAAACCACACTAATTTTGTTGATGGCAAAATCACAAAGATGACTGCCTCAAGAAGATACTGTAGTCTTTCTGCCTCTATAATTTCTTCAGCCTAGGTGTGTGTGTATATATATATATATATAAATGATCAAAGCTAGGTTACACAGGTTCATATCCAGCTAAGAAACAAGTGCCAAGCCGAATTTCAAATCTTATTCTATTTATTGGATGAGAGGCAATGTATTTTAACTCTATTTGCTTAATTAAATCAACCAATCAATTCAAGCCACCTCATTATTTAATTCAAGTTATAAATTCCACCAGGGTCTGGTTACCATGGTTTGGAACTTGCAGGCAATGTTTGCTTTGTTGCCGATTAATGTTCTATGACCTGTTTTAGTGTTTGCAAAGTTGTTTATGGGCAAGATGCATAGAAAAGATTCTACTCAAGCTGCGTTGAACTGGATGACTGTCTTGAAGAAGTTTTAGGTTCATTTTCTCTTTAAGTTTAGCTAAGAGCAGTTGTAAGCCCCAAAACACCCTATAATAAGATCAAACAAGTCTAATTATATTTAGGTAAGTTTAGAGCTATCCATAGGTTCATCATTTACTTGAACAATCCAAATATTCATTACGAGCTTCTTCTTGTAGATTACTAATGGCGGCAATCTGCTAATTGTTGCACAAAATGGAAGCTCGGAGGCTTTAATTTTATTTCTTCCTGCCTTTTTCTTGGTTTCTTGGTGAAGCAGAGAATCTACATGTCGAACTTTTATGAATGCTGCTGCTTTGTTTCTTCCTTTTCTCTTTTCTTGGTACAATAGAGAATCCACTGGTCATACTTGAGACATAACTGCTCAAATCCTACCCCTCTATCACAATTCAAGAGCAGCTTTCGTTCCTTATGGTATTCTTTGATATGGGTTATTATTCTCCATACAGAGTACACTACTCTATCACTCAGAAGTCTGGCTTGATGTGTCAGTGTACTCTGTGAAGTTTTCTTTGCTTGCAAATCCTCTAGTTATGTAGTTATCCCCAATGATCTATTTTTCATACTAGCAGTTTAGCATAGAAGTTTTATCCTTACACACAGACACAGCGAGCTTCTTTGCATGCATCGCTAGTATTTCCAATCTCATTCTTCAACGACATAAAAACTCAGACCTCTTTTCAGATGTTGCTGCTTTATTTATGTATTACAATAGAGAGTCTACAACTCAAATAACCTTAGGATCACTGCCCAGATCCCCACCCAAGCTCATACAGCTCGAGCCAAATGCCATCTCTTGGTGGACATACTTATTTTACTACAAATTATTTCTTATATAACATATATAGCTTATTTTCTTATTCTTGTATAAATACTATTACGTACTACAGCTGACGAAGAAGCAACCTGGCCTGAAGTGTCAATCTCTGAAATTGAAGTTGGTTGCAAATCCTTCTAGATAGCTGGTTATAGAGAAGCCATATATATGCTCTCTGACTTTATTCTGATACTAGACTAGAATTACAGGGCCTTTTTTTTTTTCCCTCTTTTTTCTTACTTTCGAAGTTGAAAACTATGGAACTAATAACGGGTGTCTGGTGTCAGCAACATCCTATGTACTTGAAAAAATATCATCCAGAAAGACTTGATCGGCTAGCATGTCTTATGGCGGACAATCTTTCGGCAAGCCTGCAGAACAACAGTGCATAAACAGCTATAAATTACACTAATTAATTAAGAACTAATGATCAGCAGAGAAACAGCAAAGCCAAGAAGCACGTATCTTGTCCTTACTTAATGAGCTTTTCTTTATTAGCTTCCACTCTCTCTTTACCAATCTTCTCGAGATTGTCAAGGTTTTCTTTGCTCGAGTTGTCCATCGAGGCTTCGGCATATGTCAAGTTATCAACCTGGTTAACATTCAAGGAAAATGTATGATCATTTGGTTTTCATTAGACAATGCCAATCATTCAAGCATTGCAACATCTTTAATCATGAATTTGGCAGCATAAAAAACACATGAACAATTGTAGCTACCACCTGTGGAGCTTCATACGGAAAGGAAGGGGGTCGTAAATACCTGAATGAGGATATAGTTGTCTTCTAAACCAGAGAACTGAAAGAAACTGGATGTATATATTTCAACCATCTCATTCGATCCTGCCATCAAGACATCAGTCAATGGGCGAGATTGTTCAGGTCCAAAAAACCAGTTGACGAGTCCCCATGCGGTGTCAGGGCTTCCAACCTCGAGCTTGTTAGTTCCTTTTGATGATCCAGTTCCAAGGGAAAGAACAAGAAGTTTACGAGCATTGATTTTCTTTTCTTTCATCGCCTCGCATATAGCCAGAAAGGTCTGATAAAAACATTGTCAAAAGCAATTGACTATCTCCTTCAAATTTATTGAAGATAGATAATATACATAGAACAAGGTTACATAAACTGTGACTTACAGGATTGTTAACTGCAACGCCCCCATGCATCAACCGGGTTGTATTCCCTGGAAGTTTTAAGAGTACGAGGAGGGGGACGATCAAATATACTCGTGCCATGACAAACCTGTTTGAGCTCGGTGGTAGTTGAAAAATAGCTCGGTGGTAGTAGCTCTCAATCCAAGTACTTTAAGTGTTTATGATAAGAAGATCAAGTGAAAAAGATATAAAAAAATTCTTCCCCTCTCTTCTTATAAAAAAAAATCTTTGTTCGGCCAAAGTGACTTCCAAAAGAAACCAAGGTCACATATTTATATTCTCATGCTATTAATATTTACAACAATGTCCTCATGTCTAGTTCATGTGTTTTTCATTTAACCAAACACCTCATCTTAGCTTTTTTTTTTAAATATCATATATATAAGTTCTTTTCTTTAAAATTTCCTTTTAAATTATCCAGTACTACTTTTTCCTTTTCTTTTTCATTTAACCTATTTCATTATCAAGTTAGACTTTCAATAGTTTATAAACACCATATAAATTTTATATGAGGGTTTACATATTAGGAATTGATGATGATCAAATATACTCGTGCCCGAGGAGGAAGGTAGGTTGGTGCTACAGACGACCCAAGACATACTTCTGATAGCTGAACATCCATTGACTTCTCATGCCTTTCCTGCATTTTTTCATCAGAAAGGATAATGGCATGACATTATATATCCAGTTGCCTTTTTATTTTGACAAAAAATTTAAAACACATCAAGCCATTATTTATTACTGTTACATTTTTCTAAGTATATACGGACAAATGATTACCAGACAAGGCGATGCTGCCAGTTTAGGAACAGTGGGAGAATGGACATGCACATCTAGTTGACATGACAAATCCATCATGGCTTGAACTTTAATTTAAATTAATTTTAATATTAATTTAGTTAAATTAAAATGTTCTAATTGATTAATTTATAATTAAGTTGACGTGCTTAGCATAGTGAATTTTAAAAAAATAAATTTAAGGATAAAAATTAAAATAAAATTATTTTGGACACACAATGACAAGCAAATTAACCCAATGACTTCATGTAAACTACAAAATGGTATCATGAAATTACCAATTAGCGGTGTGTTTTCTACAAAACGAGGATATTATACGTTGTTTTTTTTTTTAAATTACTTGTGAACAATTTACACAGAATTCCTCTATTATTCAGTAACATCGCCACAGCTTGCTCTTGACGAATAATTTTCCTATAGTTTACCACAGAATCAAGAAGAATGACCTTCGATGTGCAGAAAACTGTTGGCTGTAGAAGCTTGATATCAAAAGAAGGAATTATCACATTAGTCAGATTCTCAGAGAGCATTGTCTCTTTCAATAATTTCTGGATTATGTCACGCAGAGGACCGCCATCATACCGGGGAGAACACAACGGTAAGATAAGAAACCAGATGGAGCGGATGATATCTAGAAAGCTAGAGCTCATCAATTTGTCACCTGAGCTCTTGCCATTATACCTGTTAACATGAGCTAATAAGTGCGTGCCAGTTTCTCCATCTGGAAAACAAATTAACAAACTAGTACTAACGTTTTCGACGAACTGAAGAATTTGCTCCGACTCCTCAAGGTTAAACTTTGCAATGTCTTTTGCAGCATTTGGGATTGGGTTACTTTCTTTTAGCGTGGTAACCAATTCTCCCAGAAGAGTTCCAACGTCAGGCTCGGTTTTCTGAGGAAATATAACAGCAGCATTTTTATGATAAAAGTCATTGATATCTTTTGCAGCAAACAAAGGTCGTTTCTGATCATTTGGTGCAGTAATCATAGCTGCTATAAGCCCTCCTGTGCTAGTCCCAGCAATGTAGTCAAAATAATCTGCAATCCTCACATCTTTGTTTCAGGATCCAACTCCTGCGAAATTAGATAAGGAATGATACCTCTCACTCCCCCACCATCAACATTCATTAAGAATGGTGATACAGATTCGAGTTTTTGATTGCTTATATGATAATTATTAGAAACTTATATGTTGCTAATTTTAGAACTTATGGGATTAGTTATAATGCACGCAAACTCCTAACACCACATTAATTAAAAAAAAATGGTGATAAGTTCTTCATCCGATCCATTCACAAACACTGTATTGCCTACAATTTTTTAAAGTAAACTAAGAACACGTACAACAATAGCAACAAGATTAATACTTGTTAATGTCAATATTGCAGAAGTTATAGGATTTCTCAAACAAAAGATTTTGGTTAGGAAACTTTGAAATGCTGGAGAATGCATGAATGCAAATTACACAAGTGCTCACTGCGGGTTTGCCATCTAGAACTGAAACTTGAACTTGTTAGGAAGTGTACGTAGCCAAGGGTGGAGCCTCACTGGGGCATAAGGGGGCAACTGCCCCCTTACCTTTTTATAAACATGTTTACGTGCAGAAACATAAATTAAAAGTTGAAAAGTCTCATGAATGGAAGGGAAGTTACAGAAAAATATGAGAAATAAAAAAGAGAAAAGGAATAGTACTCTGTGTCTTCATGTCCAAATAAAGCAAATGCATGTTTCGTGGAAAATCATCCATTTTTGGATTTTTTATATGCATTCTATTAAAATCACAATATTTTTTTTTCAGCAACGTTTATTTTTATATGATTTGGGCTATTTTGAAAAAAATATTTTTAATGAGATTGATAATAAAATCATCATGAAATAATTTTAAAATATAAAAACTTGAACATAACAATTATAATATAAATTTTTTTATTTTAAAAATGTTCTTAAATTAATTTCATTTGATATGAGTTAGAACATGTTTGAGAGTGTGATTGCGGTTATTTTTTAAAGTGTTTTTCATTCATAAATATATTAAAATAATATTTTTTTTTATTTTAAAAAAATTATTTTTGATATCAGTGCATCAAAATAATTTAAAAACACAAAAAAAATATTAATTTGAAGCAAAGAAAAAAATAAAAAAATTTATTTTTTTTAAAATACTTTTAAAATACAAAAATAAACAGGACTTAATATATATGTTTCGAATTAATTTATATATATAATACATAATATCAAATATTTATCAGTAATTTTGCCCTCATTTAAATTTTTTTATCTTCACCACCGTACGTAGCTGCCTCTTTACCACTTAAAGAGAAAGCACCAGCTCTTCTCCATCTTACATAGAAAAACTACGGCTTATTCGTCAATCTGAAAAGCGGGAAATATTTACTCAAAAGGCGGAAGAATTCATATCCGAGGAGGGGAGCAAAGCAAGTAGTTGATACCAATGATTTGTACTCATCTGGTATTGTCTTTCCTCCCATGAGTTCGATCAATCTTTTCATTTGTAACCCTAGTAAGATATGTAGGTCATGCAAAACAAAATATTTATAAAACCAAATCCAAAGATCGATTCAGCCTAAGACTCGGATCATGATTAATGATCAAGCTTTGAGTTTTTTCTTTTCTTTTCAAAACGATGTATTTTTATTCTTTTTTTAGTGACTTGACCTGAGCAGATCTCATGTCGACTGATTATCAAATTGAGCAGGCCAATCTTCTAAAAACATGCTAAACTTCGTGTAAGAGTGAGGATGTGAGTGGACGGCTGGAAGATTTATGGACATATGACAAATTAATAAATCCCAGCCCCATGAGATTGTTGACTTCTTGTCCACTCTTTGAGAATGGACCAGCTCTTCTCCGTCCTATATAGCAAAAGTAAGGGTGATTTAGAAATGTGAACAGAAGGAAATATTACTCGGGCGGCAAAATTAGGTGGTTCAATGCAATTCTCGTGTAAGAAATATTTTTGGTTACTTTGTTTACAATTTTAGCAGTAAACTTTTTATGCATTTATATGAAGCCCGAAATGTTGTTGAAAATTGAAGTTATGTTGTTGGCTTAGCTTCACGAACGGTTATTTCCGTAACCATTCTTTGCTAATATTTCAAGAAGATAGCTCCAGCATAAACCCATCTTCCATGGAAGCTCCCTTGAATGTTGTAGTAAACTTTTTTTTTTTAGATTAACGTGGGTGTCCGGGTCAGCTTGCGCGCACCACGACTAATCTCACGGGCCCTGAAGTTAACGACCATGTAAGCCTCCAGTGGCCATCATATGAGCAACCAAGAACTCGAACTTGAAACCACAGAGGGAGCAAACCCCTTGATCTCAAGTCTTTACCACTTGGTCACCACCTAGATGGTTAATGTTGTAGTAAACTTAATTAAGAAGATGGAGGATATCAACCACTAGCCACTAACCACAGTCAATCATCAACCGTCTTCACACTATCACTAACAATTTGTGTTTACACTTAAAATCTGATTTTTCATTCTTTTAATTTGTATATAAATAGACAATTAAATTTATGTTATTATATGTAAGAAATATAAAAGAAAAATAGTAGAGAGAAAGAGAGGGTGTGTTTGAGAGCTTAACAAACTTCTTATTTATGAAATAAAACGTTGTGTTTTACTCTTCAAAGGGTTTCAAAGCCACTACCAGTGACCTCTCCCATCAACAACTGGTATCAAAACCTTGTTCGTAAAAATTAGAAGAGTTTTTTAGATGCACCTGAATTTTCAAAGTTGTCAAAAATATATTTTGATCATTTCACAGTATAGAGTTCATCACTAAAAACTCAACGGTGCAAAAATCAGCCTAATCAAAGCTAGTGTTGTCCCACACACACCTCCTGAAGATTTGCCACTATCACCCACGAGTCTAGAGGAAGAAGACGACTAAGCCACATGCATGCCATATTGGAGCCGAGTCGAGCCAACCAAATGAAGCCATAACCCGAGTCACCAAGTTGTTCAGCCAAGCCAAGCCATCAAGTTGTGCTAAAAGAATATTTTTGGAATATCCCCGATTCAACCCTAGAGAATTGACTAACATCTAGAATTGGTTTTTTGACTAATTCAACCCATTTTTGACCTATTTTCAACCAAGTCAGATCAATTTTCTACTATTTTGACCATTTTGGATTCATATGTGGTGTCCATATTTTTCAAAATTCAACTCCTAAAAAGTGATATAGTCATTTAAATAATAAAAAGACTATAAAAAATGCATAAACACTCATCTAGAAGCTAACCAGAGATAATTATAATAATTGGTGTATCAGATTAAAGGCATTTCTTAGCTCATAAGAATGCTCATAAGAATGTATAGAGGTTGTGGAATGTGGTTATGATGAACCAAATTTTAAAGAAGTAGAAGATTCTCTATAAGAGGCATAAAAGCAAGTCTTTAAAGTCAATAGAAAGAAAGATAACAACGTAAAGACCATTATTTATCTAGGTTTTGATGAAGCCACATTTGAGATTATTGCTTCCAACAAAAACATCAAAAGAAATATAGGAGGCTCTCCAATAGAAATACAAAGATGCTGATAAAATTAAGAAGATTTGTCTCTAATCTTTATGAGGTGAATTTGAATTATTGCAAATAAAGTGCTCAGAATCTATTTTTGATTATCACACAAGAATCATAGTGATAGTCAATCATATAAGAAGAAATGGAGAAGCCCTCAAATATGCTTAGATTACAAAGAACATTTTAAAATCCTTATATCTAAAATTTGATTTTGTTGTTATCACTATTAAAGAGTCTAAAGAACTGGACAAGTTGATGGTGGATGATGAGCTTATAGGTTATTTATAAGCTCATGAACAAAATATTATGAAAAGAAATAGAGATAACGCAATTTAGCATGCTTTACAATCAAAATTATCCCTTAAAAAAGACAAATATAAGCAATGAGAGACTTTAACAAGTGGATATACCACCATAAAAAGACCAGCTGCATTATTTGTCTAACAAGGATTAGGTGAGAATCAAGAGAATGTATGTCATCTAGATTTTGAAGCCAACAATCACATGTATGAACAATAAAATCTATTTGGTGATCTAGATGAAACCATGTACAAGGGTAAATCACCTTTAAAGTTACCTTAAAAGTTCTAGTAAAAGGTAAAGGTAACATTACAATCAGGTTGAAGAGTGATGATCATAGATACATCGTAGATGTTTACTATATTTCAACCATAAAGCACAATATGTTGAGTGTAGGTCAACTTTTAGAAAAAGATTATACTCTTTTCATGAAGAATTGTCATCTAATAATCAAGGACTACAATGAGAGATTAATTGCTTTTGTGAAGATGTCTAAGAAAATGATGTTTCTTATAAATATCTAAAATGACATAATAAAGTATTTGAGTGTCATCTCCAATAATGAAGAATGTCTCTACATCTAAGACTTGGACATTTGAATTTTACAAGTCTAAAGATATTAGCAAGCAAGAAGATGGTTAAAGGTGTCACACCCTCATAAGAGCATGGCGTCGCGGTGACCCTTCCTGGAATGGGGAAATGATGTCGATGTCTTTGTTTTGTGAATAAAAGAGTTGTCACCTAGTATTATGGTCACTAGGAACCTTAACTGGTCTTTAAAGATTCTAAAGCGAGGGACTGGTTGCCTAAATGGAAGGTTTTAGCACCCCTACTACGCTCTACCTAAGTTAAGTTGCTTGGTATTTGGTTTGCCTTATAATTGTTATAGTGTTGGTGTTCTGTAATAAGTTTTTCTAAGATGAGTTTGCTATGATGAATGAACTTGGGTTCAAAGTCTAAAAGAAAGAACTCTTGATCAATGTGGATCACATCTTTAGATATGTCTATAGAGTGTCAAGGAGAACTGATACAAATCTTTTGAAATCTGTGTTTGATTTGAAATAAATTTACAACCTATGAATTAAGAGACAACTAAGATAGAAATCTAAGGAGATTCAATGTACTTAAAAGTTTATTTTTCTCTTAGTATTTCAAGTGTTCGCGGCTCATAAATCACAAGGAAGAGAAACAAAAAAACTAAGTTAGAAATCTAAAGAAATTTAAGGTGCTTTAAAAGCCTATTTTTACCTTAATATTTCTTACTTTCACATCTCATAAACCATGGAACAAAAATTGAAATGTCCCCAATTATAATTGAGACTTTTTTAAAAAATGTGTAATTAAATTGTTCTAAATAACATTTTGGGCACAAATCTACCCTTATGTTAAAAATGAATGAATTGTATTAATCTTAAAAACACTTTGGACATTTACCTTTCATAGGTTTCTTTGTCCTTATATTATTAAAAGATAATGACTTATTATTCCTAGAAAAAATATTTTCAATATTAACCACTTGAGATTTTTTTATCCAAATATTAACAGTGAATAATAGAAAATTATTTCTAATAATATTTTGGATATTAAGCTCTTTAGGATTTTTTTATCCAAATATTAATAGTGAATAAGACGAATTCCCTAAAAATAAAATTTTTATATTTTTGGAATATTGGCCAACACCCTTTGAAATTTACAAACATGTAAAATCCAAAATGCAAGAAAATAATTTTTGTATTTAAGAAATCCATGTGAAAACACATTTTCAAAACTTCAAATATTTATTTTTTTATAAAAAAATGTTCAAAATATATTAGGGTATTGACTATATGCAACACACAAGAAAAAATTTTTTTAGGGGTTGAGTCCAGCTCTACTTGTATGGCTGGGCTAAACCCAGCAAGTCTAGCCGTGTCACTTGCCCAAACTAGTGACCCAGCTAGGCAAAAAAAAAGGTACGCGTGAGTTTCCTCACACGTGCATGTCTGGTTACTATTCAAGTGAATTATAATTCACTTGAACAATACAAAAATAGAAATATCAATGCATGCAAAAAGATGAGGAGAACAAATATGGAGGTGGAAATAAAAGGATGACAATGATGTTAAAGGCGTGCTGGCTAGTCTATCAGTGTTGTCGTCTATTTCGGCTCTTTCCCCTCTATTCTCTATTGGTGTCCATCTCCTGAGCTTTTATCTTTGTATATTTATCCGTCTCTTTACTTGTTTTAGCTCCTCTGTTCTTCCCTGTTTTGCAGATCTTGTTTGCAGAAAATAGAGCAGAGACCGAAAGGCAATCCTTGTTTGTTTTTGGCTTTTGATAATCTTAAGAAACCATAATCTTTATGTTGTTTCCTTCTACTTTTTACTCTCCGCCTCTTTCCTCTTCTTTGTTCTCTCTTCTCCCTTAATCTTTTTTTCTCTTTTCTTTTTTTTTTTAGGTCAGCCCCAAAGGTTTATATAGCCTTTATGGAGCTTTATTTAAGAAACAAAATACACTAATATGGGATACAATCTTGGTTGACTTGCAATTAAATAAAGCAAATTAGAAAAACAAAATATTCTGATTGATTCTGTGATCTCAGAAATTATTCTCCACGTGTAGAATCCCAACCATTAAATTGAGGGTGTTCACAGTTCTGTTTGGTTCGGTTTAGACTAAAAAAACAAACCAAACCAAGTTATATTAATTTTGTTAATTATTAATCGAATTGGATCAAAATCCAGTTCAAACCAAACTAGTTTGGTTCGGTTAAATCCAGTTTTTTTGGAAAAAAATTAGGAAACCAAATCCCTTCACAGATCAAACACTAAATTTTCCTTGTTTGGAATTTTATATTTCCTGCTATTACAATGTAGTTTAGCTAACCATTTAGAGGATTTTGTAATAGATCCATCTTTGTTGTAGTAAACAACAAAAACTATAAATTCATCTTCGGTCATTAATCATTGTTTCTTATTGATATGCCTTGGATCCCTAGGCAAACACCAAGTACTGGATCAAAAATTACCTTGTTGTGTTTTTTCTAAATGAGTCGTCTCCTTCTGTCACAACTACAACAACTTGCGCAGAAGTAAAGAAGGCTTGTGCAAAAGTAAAGAAGGCTAGAATCTTGATAATGTGGGACTTTTGAGATGGAGACAAACGCAGAGGCAAAGCAATTGAAATTTTAAAGGTGAAGGAAGATTGAGATAAATATTCTCAGGGGTTAAGGCATTGGTTTTTCGAGGTTTGGTTTCAATAGTAAACTATCTATACCCTTCTTAATTTATATTGCTTTGGTTTTTTGGTTGGTCCGGTTTGGTTTGTCGATTTCAGTTTTAAATCCAAAAGTGAACTGGACCTGTTAAAATTTATGGTTTTGAAAATCAATTTAATTAGGTTTTTTATCTCAATTCGATTATTTTGGTTAATTTTTCTTTGGTTTTCTTTAAATGATGGTACAACTCCCCTCTACGTTCCTCCACAACTAGCATAGGTGTTCAAAGCCATTGCCTTTAGACCAAATATGAAAAACTAGCAGGGATTTTTTGCAAGGTTCAGTGCGTGTAGAACAATGGTTTGTTCTACAAGTAACGTAATTAATTACCCAGGTTTGGGTTACCTTTTACCCTTTTCATATAGGGGTGGGTTGGTCTTGACCCATTTTCTTATTGGTCATGACTTAGTCTTTTTCCTCCTAGTTGTCATTAGTTTAGGTTTAGCCAAAGACCCTCAAGTTGCCTTTGAGGCTGGCAGGACCCCTCTTCTCTTTGGGTCCGGCCATGGCTTGGCCTCTTTTTAGGGCCGGCCAGGACCCGTCCTCTCTTTGGGTCCAGTCATGGTTTGACTCGTTTTTAGGGTAGGCCAGAATGCCTTTTCATTTAGGTCCGGCCGGTTAGGACCTCTCTTCTTTTGTGTTTAGCTACGACTTGGATTTTTTTGGGGGTCGGCCAGGACCCGTCCTCTCTTTAGGTCTGGCCATAGTTTGGCCCCTTTTTGGGGCTGGCTAGGACCCGTCCTCTCTTTTGGGGCCGATCAGGACCTTTTTTTTTGTCATGTCATGACTTGCCCCTTATTTCTTGGGCTGGGCCCAAAAATAGGTAACAAAAAAAGGTATGTCCCATATTGATCATCCAAATAAAGTATGTGAGAGTATTTTCCTTAACAAGCATGAAGAGCTAGTTTTGCTAAAGAGGTCGACTAGAAAGCAAATAAGCTACTGAAGTATATACAAATTGATGTGTTTGGTCCCATAAAGCCAATATCAACTAGACATAATAGGTACTTCCTTACCTTTATTGATAATTATAGCAAAAACATATGGTTATACTTTCTAAAGAGAAAGCTAAAAGTGTTAATTTTTTTAAAGATTTTTAAGCAATTATTGAGAAGCAAAGTGGTTATAACATCAAAACTGTAAGATCTGATCAAGGTTGAGAATATACATCAAATGACTTTGAAGTGTTTTATACACAACAATACATCAGGCATCAAACAATATTAACCTCTACACCACAACTAAATGGTGTAGCTAAGAGAAATAATTGCACTATTCTTGATATGGAAAGAAGTCTACTCAAAGCAAATAAGCTGCCTAAACAATATTAGGAAAAAGTTGTATCATGTGCAATGTATTTACTAAATATGCCTAATTAGAAGTTTGCAAGTTGTCACTTTAGAAGAAGCATGAAGTGGTCATAAACCAAGTGTTACTCATCTTTGAATCTTTGGTTATATGACCCATGCAAAGATCTCAAATGCAAGAAGAACCAAATTTAATGAGAAAAGTGAGAAATGCATCTTTGTTTGATATAGAGATAAAAGGATATGTGATTTATACTTAAAAGTATATTTTTATCAAGATTTATATCATCATATTGCACTTAAAGTATTAGTAAATTCCCTAACTTAAACATGTTTTATAATAACAAGTTTGATAATATAAGATATCTTTAATTTATAGTAAATGCTTATTTTAAATGTAGGCATATTTCAAAATTGAGAAGACAAAGAAAAGGTTAAGCTTGGAGAAGAAATGCTAATTCAATTCAAACTAGAACACCATTTTGTTATTGGATAATAACTGGAGCTATAGAACTTGGATTTAGGTTTGGTTTATATGTATGGAAAGCTAAGACATAGGTTTAAAACTTTCATGAAGAGTCCAAGATTTAAAATAGCCATTTTTAAGCTCAAATTGTAACCACAAAAGAGTTGTCGGAATCTGTCTTGCAGCCCAGACACTATTTAGTGTTCAGCCCATATCTCGAGTTCTAGAAGTCCAAATGATGTTATTCTTATTTTGTTAGAAAGTTAAGATAATTTTCTAAAACTATCATGAAGACTATCTATTCAAATTCTAATGTTAGAAATGATGTTTTTGGTAGAAAAGAAGATAAGGATTGTTACCAAGTTAAGAGGTGGCTACCCACTCAACAATTAGTCATCAAATCAATAGTTCTAAATTTTGGCCTATAAATAAAGACATTTGTCATGCATTTAGACATCTTGGTTTTCAGATCAAGATTATATTCTTGCTTTCTTTCTTTGTATTTTGTAATGTTCAAGTTTTATTCCATGTTATATTTTCTTTAATCTCTTGTTCATACTTTTTATTTCCTTTACTATACTTATATAATTATGTTCTTATCTTATTTATCTATATTTTTCTTATTCATAATGTTCACCTAAGTTTATTATGTCAAGGTAAAAAGGTTACACTAATGGTTGACACGACTAAAAGATTAATGTCTTCTTCCAAGTGCAGGAGTGTCGAAGTAATAAATAACCCAACAAGACCGAGGTTGAACCATAAGGAGGTTACTTGTAGAAATTATAAACAACAACAATAGTAACAATAACAACAATAATAATAATAGTAGCAATAATAATACTAATAGTAGTAGTAGTAGTAGTAGTAATAATAATAATAATAATAATAATAATAATAATAATAAAGAAAAAGAAGAAGAAGTAGAAAAAGAAAAGTTGATAAGAACTTTGAGATGAAAAATTAATGTAAGGATTAAATAATGATAACAAACAATGTCAAGGTTAGAGGATCCACTAATGGTGTGTCAAACAAGTATAGTATAAACTCTTATTATTTAATTGGAAACCACACACAAAGAAGGTTCCAATTAGATGATAGATTGTTAACATGATTACATTAGTCATCTTATTCGATTAATGCTAATACTTGTAAATTTTGTCAAGCATTCATGATTATAACTTATGTTAACAATAAATCAAGTTCCTTTCATAGCTCAAGTGTCGGTTATTCCATATAGTATGAACTATGAAAGTGCCAAGCATTTGTTGTACCAATTGTTATACGATATAAATCAAGATTAGTCATTTAACAAGCAAAGTATTAAAAAGTGAACAAGATAACAAATATAAAACATGTTAGTATCAAACATTAAAGTCCATATTAAGTTTACACTATATTTATTCCTACACCATTAGTGTACCCTTTTCACCTTGACATAATAAACTTAGCTAGACATAATGAAAGAAAGAAAAATAAATAAACAAAACAAGAACATAAATAAGATAAAAGTTAACTAAGTAAAGGAAAGGAAATGAAAGGTATAAACTTGATATTAATGAAAGCAAAGCATAAAAAATACAAAGAAAGTAAGAGTATGATCTTGATCTGGAAACCAAGATGCCTAAATGCATGGCAAATGTCTCCTTTTATAGGCCAAAATTGGGAACTATTGATTTGATGACTAATTAATGAGTGGGTGACCAACTCTTGACTTGCGAACAATCCTTATCTTCTCTTGTTTGCCTAAAACGTCAAAATTACAGCCACTTGAAAACATGAAAGTTGTAGGAAATTGTCTCAGCTTTCTTGTGTAAAAACGTCAACTCATTTTGACTTCTAAAACTCTAGATATGGCCAAAATACTGAATAATGCTCGTGCTAGAGGATAGATTCGGGCTTCTTTGTTGTTACAACAATTTAGACTTGAAAATGGCCTTTTTAGATCTTTGGCTCCATATGAAAGTTGTAGGCCCATGTCTTACCTTTCCATCCATATAAAGTAGACACAAATCTGAGATCTATAGCTCCATATATGACCCAATTATTGAACAGTGTTCCTGTTTGGAATGCACCGACATCTCTTTTCTAAGTTTGGTGATATCTTTCCCCTTGCAATTTAAGTTCTTAAAGTCATCAATCAATCCTTTCATTTATGTGATAGGCCTATATTTAAAATAAACATTTACCATAAATTAAAGGTATCTTATATTATTAGATATATTATTATAAAACATGTTTTAGTTAAGGAATTATTAATACTTCAAGTGCAAAATGATGATATAAAACCAAGATAAAAATGGACTTTTAAGTACTAATCACACCCCCCAACTAGCTTATTACTAGTCCCTAATAATCAAAGCGTTAAAATAGAAAAATAATTTGCAAATTCCACAAAGCAAGGTATTCATTATTTAACTTCCATTAATCTATCCAGATAAACAAACTCTCATTAAATTTATATATCTGCTCAATACCTCTTAACAAGATATTAATAAACCTTTCTTGTATGATCAATTTATCAACACATAATTATGGGGATTTTTTTGGACAAAAACAAAATTTTTATTTTAATATTTAAGGTTAACTTCCTTAGATTATGATTATTATTTTTGTCTTTTTTTTCTTTTATATATATACATATATACATATAACTTAAAACATCATGCATCTTTAACCTATATAACGAGTTTTCAGCTAATGACTCCTAGACTAATTGGTCTTAGGGTATTACCTGTTGAGACACCCCTACGAGCTTAATAACTCGGGTCGCAGATATTGATATGCAGATAGTGCAATGTTTGATTCCCTTAAGGTTTTCTCCTCAACCCATGTAACAAGCGTTGGGCCAATAGCTCCCAAGTCAGTTGACTTTAGGGTATTAGGTGTTAAAATACCCCTTCAGGCTTAATTGCTTAGGTTAGGGAGGCTACGAAACCAAACTTATCTATATTTTTATTATCATTATTATTTTTTAATTATATACTATCCCTTTTCCTTAGTTGTTGCCTTTAACAAAAGAACATAAATAATGTAATAATCCAATATGCAACCCACAATCTTATGTTAAAGTGTGTGTGTAAATTAAGATTTAAGAATACATGTTAAATAAGTATATGAGCAAAATTAAGTGATAACAATGTGAGAGTTTGTAAACCTGAATATTTCAAAAAGTATTATGATAGACCTTATTAAGAATGGTTACTAAGATGCGTCTCAAGAGTCATAAAAGTTCTCCTTACTCTGCCATTATAGTAACAACAATTTTGCACATACTTTATAAAATAAAAAAATACGGTTTTTTTTAGCTACTACCCTCTCCCCCCAACTAAAACAAAACATTTTCCTCAATGTTTAAAGGTAGAAAGATAGAGTATAGAAGATATCACCTAAAATAACAAACACTGACAAACCTAAAACATACTAAAACAAGTATAAGTAACAACAAAACACAATAATAAAACCAAAAGACACAAAGATTCACAAATGAAGGCTCAAATCCAATCTAAGCTTTTTACGACTTTCCTTAGTTAACCAATTTATGCCACTCATGGAAGGATCAATTACAGGAATGAAAGATTGTAGTTGGTCAATTAATTGTTCAGCAATAGCAGCAGAGATTATGATTTGTCGTGTAGAAGATGTTAGAAATTCCTGTTCCACAGCATGATCAAGAAAAGACAACAACTTATCATAATAACCATTAACATTTAACAAACCTATGGGTTTATGGTGAATGTGCAGTTGAGCTCATGAGGAAATATGAAAGATCTCTTCCAATGTGTCTAGACCACCTAGTAAAGCAATGAAAGCATCAACATGGTTAAACATTGCATTCATTCGAGTTGACATTATGGAGACTTGAAGTTCCTCTCCAATTATTTTTCCAATGATGTTCCCTTGTGCTAAAGCTTTGGGGACGTCCCCCAAAACTTGACTACCTCCTAAAAATACAGCTATTGACACACCTCCCATTAACTCAAGACTGTCTCCCCCATACATTAAATGAACCTTTCTCTTACCTGATAATTGGACCTTTGCTTCAATCAACCAGCGAATATCTTCAAGAATTCCATGATTCATTAACAATCTTAATCTTGCACATCTAGCACGATAAATTTTTGTAATCGTATTCTGAGGCAGAGTAGGAAAATACTTTTTTAATTTTTCAAGATTAGTGTTCATTTTCAAATGAGAATTGGAAGAGAGATTCAAAAAATTGCACAAATATATACACAGATATCAATTATTGTGGGAAACTGAAAGAACCGATTTAAGTCACGGAGTACCATTATCCGCCATTTGACCAGGGTGAGAAAAACTAGAAAAAATCACTCAAAAAGAAACACAAAAATAATATGAGAAAAACAAAATAATCAACCTTTATATACAAGATCATTCAAACTAGTTGATTCATTTTCACTAGGAAAATTATCAAAGTAAGCTTTCAAACGATGTCCATTTTCCTTAAAAACATTGTCATTCATTGAATTCTCAATATCATAGGCCCCATAAGGATTGTTCCATCTTGATCTTAGCTCTCTAGGGAATGAATAGAGTTGAGAATTATAAAACAAAACTTTTTAACCAGTATCAACTTTTTGATAATTTTTACAAGTTTTGCAGAATGCATGCGTGTCTTTGAACATGGTGGGCCAATAAAATCCATTTTGAAAGATTTTTGCAGCTGTCTTTTTTGACACGAAATAACTTCCACATGGTTCAGAATGATAAAGTTTAATGACACTACTTACCTCATTGTCAGGAATGAATCTTTGAAATATTTGATCAAGACAATATTAGAATAAGTTAGGGTCATCACAATAAAAGTTCTTCACTTCATTCAAAAACTTTTCTTTGTCTTGGGTACTCTAATCAGCTGGAAAATCTCCTAAAGCAAGAAAATTATTATTTTTATCATACCAAGGCATTGGATTAAGAGAAAGTAAGGATTCTTTATGAAAGTAATCATCGATTGGTGTGATGTTAGATGTCGAATTTGTTGTCACTTTTGATAAAAGATTCGTATCAATATTTTTGGTGTGTTTTTCATCCGTGATTTCTTTAGAATAAATCATTTGCAAATCTTCAGATTCATCCAACTCATTTTTACTTAAAGTAGATTCAAGTTGATCATAAACCAATTCGTCAATATGATCTACTTCTTATAAATCATTATCATCTCTAGGTTGCTTGCAAATGTTGAAAATATTCATCTTCAATGTCATATTTCCAAATGATAACTTTATCAGTCCATTCCTAGAATTAATCAATACGTTAGAAGTTGCAAAAAACAGATGTCCTAAAATAACAGGAAATGAATTACATGATTCAATAGGTTCTGTGTCCATAACAATAAAATCCATAGGATAAATGAATTTATCAACTTATACTAACACATCTTCAATTATTTCTCTAGGCACTTTTACAAATCTATCAGCAAGTAAAAGAGATATATAAGTTGGTTTTAACTCACCTAGATGGAGACTCTGAAAAACTGAATATGAAAGTAAATTCACACTAGCACCCAGATCAAGTAAGGCTCTTTTAATTTTTTGTTCTCTAATAAAGCAAGAAATTGTAGGACAACCACGGTCTTTATATTTCAAAGCATTATTGTTCTGAAGAATGACACTTACTTGTTTTGCTAAAAAGACTTTCTTTTTCACTTTTAGTTTCCTCTTCACAGTGCATAGATCTTTCAAAAATTTAGCATAGAAAGGAACATGTTTAATAGCATCCAACAAAGGTATATTGATTCTTACCTATTTGAAAATTTCAAAAATTTCAGAGTTGTGATTGACTTTCCTTTGTTTGGTCATGGCATAAGGAAATGGAAGTGTTGGCGGTGAATCAGTCGTTTCTTTGCAATTTTCAGATTCAACCCCTTTCTTACCCTTAGAGATTGACTCATCATCTTTCTTATAAGGTTCAAGAGTAGGTTTTTTAATAACCTTACCACTGTGCAGAGTAGTGATTGATTTGACTTGATCTATGTGTTGGCTTCCGAAACTACTTGCATTTGCATTATATTACCCCTTGGGATTTTGTTGTGGTTGAGATGAAAACTTACCTTTCTCTTGGAAACTGAGAGCAAATGTTAATTTGGTAAGAGTATGTTTAAAATCTGTCATGTTTTGAGCAAGTTGAGTATTGATTGTCTCTTGCTTTTCAATGAATGCATGCAATGTTTCCTCAAGATTTCTTCTAGGAGGTGAAGCATAAGGAGGTACATATCCATGAGAATTTTGAAAATTATGGTGTGCTTGAAATGGTGGTTGTGAAGTTTGTGCATTGTTATTATCACTCTTCCAACTAAAATTTGGGTGATTTCTCCAACCAGGATTATATGTTTGTGAGTATGGGTTGTGGTTGGCCCTTTGAAAACTGTTTAAAGCATGAGTTTGTTTATGGAGACATTCTTTAAAAGAAGACAAGGTTGGACAATTATTGGTTGAGTGTTCATTTGTTTCACATATTTGACACGCAATGTTTTCAATAGATTTTAATTGACCACTTTTTTTCAATTCTAGCGCCTCGACTTTTTTAGCTAAAGATGCAAACTTGGCTTGGATGTCATGATCTTCCCTAAGGTTGTACATACCTCCACTAGATGTATAAGGTTGAGTTTTACTCGGTGCCTCATAAGTACCCGCGATGTCCCAATTTTGAGCATTTTAAGCTAACAAGTCTAAGTACTCCATTGCTTCATCAGGATCTTTATCTTCAAAAGTTCAATTGCACATCAATTCAACCATTTGCCTATCTCTAGGTGCTAACCTTTCATAGAAATGTGAAACCAATCTCCATGTTTCAAAACCATGATAAGGACAAGTATTAAGCAAGTCTCAATACCTATCCCAACATTGGTAAAATGTTTCTCCTGGTTTTTGAATGAAAGTGGTGATTTGTCTTTTGAAAGAGTTTGTTCTATGAGATGAGAAAAACTTCTTTAAAAACTATTATTGCATTTCATCCCAAGCATAAATGGATCCTGGTCTCAAATTTTGTAGCCATGTTTTAGCTTTATCTTTTAATGAAAAAGGAAAAAGCTTTAATCTAATGGTGTTCATGCTACAATTTAAATTATTACATGTGTTGCAGACCTCCTCAAATTCCCTTAAATGTAAGTATGGATTTTCGAAATCTAAGCCATGAAAAGAAGGTAAAAGTTGAATAATGCCTGGTTTAAAATTAAAATGAGATGCATCGGGAGGTAAAACTATGCATGATGGTGCACTTGTTCTTGTGGGATTCATGTGGTCTCTAAGTGTTCTAGCATGATTATTCTCATTATGAAGTGATTGATTATCTTCTTCAGCCATATTTTCAGAAAATGATGAGGATACCCTACAAAGTCTACCACTTGATGTACGCGACCATACTCTTATACACATGTAGGAATAGAACAAAAGGAAAAAGAAAACAAAAAAAGAAAGAAACAAAAGAAAAGAAACAAAGTTATATACAAGAAAAGTAAAAAGAGAAAATAAAATAAATATTATAAATTATACAAAACTTACCTCCCCGGCAACGACGCCAAAAACTTGACAAGACTAAAAGATTGATGTCTTCTCCCAAGTGCAGGAGTGTTGAAGTAATAAATAACCCAACAAGACCGGGGTCAAACCACAAGGAGGTTAATTGTACAAATTATAAACAATAATTATAAACAACAACAATAATAACAATAACAACAACAATAATAATAGTAGCAATAATAATACTAATAGTAGTAGTAGTAGCTGAAGGGTTAACACCTAGAGATAAGCAAATGGTTGAATTGATGTGCAATCAACTTTTCAAGATAAAGACCCTGATGAAGCAATGGAGTACTTAGACTTGTTAGCTGAAAATGCTCAAAATTGGGACACCGCGGGTACTTATGAGGCACCGAGTAAAACTCAACCTCATACATCTAGTGGAGGTATGTACAACCTTAGGAAAGATCATGACCTTTAAGCCAAGTTTGCATCTTTAGCTAGAAAAGTCGAGGCACTAGAATTGAAAAAGAGTGGTCAATTAAAATCTATTGAAAACATTGTGTGTCAAATCTATGAAACAAATGAACACTCAACCAACGATTGTCCAACCTTGCCTTCTTTTAAGGAATGTCTCCATGAATAAGCCCATGCTTTAAACAGTTTTGAAAGGCCCAATCATAACCCATATTTGCAAACATACAATCCTGGTTGGAGAAATCACCCAAATTTCAGTTGGAAGAGTGACAATGCACAAACTTCACTACCACAGTTTCAAGCACACCATAATTTCCAAAATTCTTATGGATATGCACCTCCTTATGCTCCACCTCTTACAAGAAATTTTGAGGAAACTTTGTATGCATTGATTGAAAAGCAAGAGACAATCAACACTCAATTTGCTCAAAGCATAACAGAATTTAAAGATACTCTTGCAAAATTCACATCTGCTCTCAGTTTTCAAGAGAAAGGTAAGTTTCCATCTCAACCACAGCAAAATCCCAAGGGGCAATACAATGCAAACGCAAGTAGTCTTGGAAGTCAACACATGGATCAAGTCAAATCAGTCACCACTCTTCGTAATGCTAAGGTTATTCAAAAACCAATTCTTGAACCTTGTGAGAAAGACGATGAGTCAATCTCTGAGGGTAAGGAAGGGGTTGAATCTAAACATTTCAAAGAAAAGACTGATTCCTCACTAGCACTTCTATTTACTTATGCCATGACCAATCAGGAAGAAATCGAGGATGAAAAAGGCACCGAAAATGTTGATGCGGATCTTTTATCAAAAGTGACAACATATTTGACACCCGACATCACACCAATCAATGATCACTTTCCTGATGAATCCTTACTTTCTCTTAGTTCAATGCCTTGGTTTGCTAAAAATATCAATTTTCTTGCTTTAGGATTTTTGTCAGCTCACTGGAGTACCGAAGACAAAAGAAAATTTTTTAGCAACGTGCAAAAATTTTATTGGGATGACCTTTACTTATTCAATTATTGTCCTGATCAAATATTTCAAAGATGCATTCCTGACAATGAGGTAAGTAATGTCATTAAATTTTGTCACTCTAAGGCACGTAGGGATTATTTCTCATCAAAAAAGAGAATTGTAGAAATCTTACAAAATGGATTTTACCGGTCCACCATATTTAAGGAATCATATGCATTCCGCAAAACCTGTGAAAATTGTCAAAAAGTGGGATTTATTTCGAAACACAGAGAGTCTTTAGATAATCTTCTATTGACTCTTAAGTCTCATCATAGTCCAGATAAGCATCGTGCAATTCATGATTTATGGCCCCATTTTCATAAAGAATATGATCGACTTAGTCTTGGGAATCTGACTAAAAAAGACCCTGTTTGCCAGTTTTTAAGAAAACTGGATGGGAAGCCTATCCCTGACCTATAGAGGGCATTTAAGCCGTTCTTGGACGTAAAACCAATGGAAGATGTGAGCCACAATCACAACTACCTGCCCATAGACATGCTTTTTCAAAAATAAATAAATAAAGAGAGAGTGTGAGACTCTAGCTGGCCTACACATAGGTGGTATGATTCCCCTTTTAATTTCTCATCTATAAAATCCTCTCTTCCTTCCCTTCATTTCCACTCAACCCCATACATTCATCAAATATAGAAGTGTGTAGAAATGACAAGTTCCTCAGGTCATTATATAAGAAATATTTGTGTTTTCGATGGATTTAGTCCTGGGAAAGAAAGGGAGTTTTTAGAATCAGCAAATCATCTTGGTCAAGTGCCAGTTGAGAGAAAGATTCATTTAGTGTATGGGGAAGGCAGTCTTGGGTTAATGGGAGGTGTGTCAATAGCTGCATTTTTAGGAGGTAGTCAAGTTTTGGGGATCGTCCCCGAAGCTTTAGCACAAGGGGACATCATTGGAAAAACAATTAGAGAGGAACTTCAGGTCTCCACAATATCAGCTCGAATGAATGCAATGTTTAATTATGCTGATGCCTTCATTGCTTTACCAGGTGGTCTAGGCACATTGGAAGAGATCTTTCATATTTCCTCTTAGGCCCAACTGCACATTCACCATAAACCCATAGGTTTGTTAAATGTTAATGGTTATTATGATAAGTTGTTGTCTTTTCTTGATCATACTATGGAACAGGAATTTCTAACATCTTCTGCACGACAAATCATAATCTCTGCTGCTACTACTGAACAATTGATTGACCAACTACAATCTTTCATTCCTGTAATTGATCCTTCCATAAATCGCATTAATTGGTCAACTAAGGAAAGCCGTAAAAAGCTTAGATTGGATTTGAGCCTTCATTTGTGAATCTTTTTGTCTTTTGGTTTTATTATTGTGTTTTGTTGTTACTTATATTTGTTTCAGTGTGTTTCAGGTTTGTCAATGTTTCGTTATTTCAGGTGATATCTTTTATACTCTATCTTTCTACCTTTAAACATTGAGGACAATGTCTTGTTTTAGTTGGGGGGGGGAGGGTAGTAGGTACAAAAAAAAAACTGTGTTTTCTATTTCATAAAGCATGTGCAAAATTGTTGTTACTATGATGGCAGAGTAAAGAGAACTTTTATGACTCTTGAGACGCATCTTAGTAACCATTCTTAACAAGGTCTATTATAATACTTCATGAAATATTCAGATTTACAAACTCTCGCATTGTTATCACTTAATTCTGCTCATATACTTATTTAACATGTATTCTTAAACCTTAATTTACACACACACACTTTAACATATGATTGTGGGTTGCATATTGGATTATTACATTATTTATGTTCTTTTGTTAAAGGTAACAACTAAAGGAAAAGGATTGTATATAATTAAAAAAAAGGAAAAAAAGAAAAAAAAAGAAAAAAAATGACAATAATAAAAATATAGATAAGTTTGGTTTCGTAGCCTCCCTAACCTAAGCAATTAAGTCTGAAGGGGTGTTTTAACACCTAATACCCTAAAGTTAACTGACTTGAGAGCTATTGGCCCAACGCTTGTTACATGGGTTAAGGAGAAAAGCTTAAGGGAATCAAACATTGCACTATCTACCTATCAGTATCTACGAACCGAGTTACTAAGCTCGTAGAAGTGTCTTAACACCTAATGCCCTAAGACCAACTGGTTTGAAAGTCATTAGCCGAAAGCTCGTTACATGGATTAAAGATGCATGATGTTTTAAAATTATATGTATACATATTTAAAAAAGAAAAAAAAAAGATAAAAATAATAATCCCAACCCAAGGAAGTTAACCTTAAACATTAAAACAAAAATTTTGTTTTCTTCTAAGAAAGCCCCATAATTATGTGTTGATACATTGAGCACAAAAGAAAGGTTTATGAATATCTTGTTAAGAGGTATTGAGCAGGTATATAAATTTAATGACAGTTTGTTTATCTGGATAGATTAATGGAAGTTAAATGATGAATACCTTGCTTTGTGGAATTTGCAAATTGTTTTTCTATTTTAACGCTTTGATTACTAGGGACTAGTAATAAGCTGGTTGGGTGGTGTGATTAGTACTTAAAAGTGCATTTTTATCAAGGTTTTATATCATCATTTTGCACTTCAAGTATCAATAACTACTTAACTAAAACATGTTTTATAATAATATATCTAATAATATAAGATACCTTTAATTTATGGTAAATGTTCATTTTAAATGCAGGCCTATCACATAAATAAAAGGATTGATTGATGAATTTAAGAACTAAAATTGAAATGACAAAGAGATGGCCAAACTTAGAAAAGAGATGTCAGTGCAATCCAAACCGGCATACTGTTCGGTAATTGAGTCATATCTGGAGCTATAGATCTCAGATATAGGTCCATTTTATATGGATGGAAAGGTAAGATATAGGCCTACAACTTTCATATGGAGCCCAAGATCTAAAAAGGCCATTTTCAAGTCCAAATTATAGGAACAACAAAGAAGCCCGAATCCGTCCTCCAGCCCGAGCACTGTTCAATATTTTGGCCATATCTGGAGTTCTAGAAGTCGAAATGAGCTGAAGTTTTTACACAAGAAATCTGAGATAATTTCCTACAACTTTCATGTTTTCAAGTGGCTCTAATTTTGACGTTATCAATGACGTTTTGGGCAAACAAGAGAAGATAAGGATTGTCACCAAGTCAAGAGTTGGTCACTGACTTATCAATTAGTCATCAAATCAATAGTTCCCAATTTTAGCCTATAAAAGGAGGCATTTGCCATGCATTTAGGCATCTTGGTCTCCAGATCAAGATCATGCTCTTACTTTCTCTCTTTGTATTTTTTGTAATGTTTATGCTTTGCTTTCATTAATATCAAGTTTATGTCTTTAATTTCCTTTCATTTACTTAGTTAACTCTTATCTTATTTATGTTCTTATTTTGTTTATTTATTTTCCTTTCTTTCATTATGTGTAGCTAAGTTTATTATGTCAAGGTGAAAAGGTTACTCTAATGGTGTAAGAATAAGTATAGTGTAAACTTAATATGGACTTTAATGTTTGATACTAACATGTTTTATATTAGTTATCTTGTTCACTCTTTAATACTTTGCTTGTTAAATGACTAATCTTGATTTATGTTGTATAACACTTGGTACAACAAATGCTTGGCACTTTCATAGCCCATAATGTATGGTATAACCGACACCTGAGCTATGAAAGGAACTTGATTTGTTGTTAACATAAGTTATAATCATGAATGCTTGATGACATTTACAAGTATTAGCATTAATCGAATAAGATGACTAATGTAATCATGTTAACAATATATAATCTGATTGGAACCTCCTTTGTGTGTGGTTTCCAATTGAATAATAAGAATTTATACTATACTTGTTTGACATACCATTAGTGGATTACTTGTTTGATATACCATTAGTGGAATCTCTAACCTTGACATTTGTTATTTTTATTGTTTAATCCTCACATTAATATTCCATCTCCAAGTTCTCATCTTCTTCTTCTTCTTCTCTTTCTTTATTATTACTATTAATATTAATATTACTATTACTATTACTATTATTATTATTATTGTTGTTGTTGTTGTTGTTGTTGTTGTTGTTGATGTTGTTATTGTTACTATTATTGTTATTGCTATTGTTGTTGTTTATAATGTGTACAATTAACCTCCCTATGGTTCGACCCCAGTCTTGTCGGATTATTTATTATTTCGACACTCCTGCACTTGGGAGAAGACATCAATCTTTTAGTCGTGTCAGCACTCCTATGCCCTTAGCAGGTGTTGGTTCTGTTGTCACACCTCACTTGTCTCTCCCTAATGTTTATCTTATTTCAAAACTCAAATTGAATCTTGCATCTGTTGGTCAAATATGTGATTCTGGTGATTATTTAGTCATGTTTTCGGGTTCTTTTTGTTGTGTACAGGATCTGCAGTCTTAGAAGCTGATTGGGACAGGCCGTAGGGAGAATGGACTATATATTTTGGATGAGTTAAAAGTGCCAGTTGCTACTGCCGCCGCTTGACATTATGAAAAGATTGATATCCTTTCCCAAGTGTAGGAGTGTCGAAGTAATAAATAACCCGGCAAGACCGGGGTCGAACCATAGGGAGGTTAATTGTACAAATTATAAACAACAATTATAAACAACAACAATAGTAATAATAACAACAATAATAACAATAGCAATAATAATACTAATAATACTAGTAGTAGTAGTAGTAGTAGTAGTAGTAGTAGTAATAGTAGTAATAATAATAATAATAATAATAACAACAACAATAATAATAACAATAATAAAGAAAAAGAAGAAAAAGAAAAAGAAGAAAAGTTGATGAGAACTTTGAGATGGAAAATTAACGTAAGGATTAAACAATGATAACAAACAATGTTAAGGTTAGAGGATCCACTAATGGTATGTCAAACAAGTATAGTATAAACTTTTATTATTCAATTGGAAACCACACACAAAGGAGGTTCCAATCAGATTATAGATTGTTAACATGATTACATTAGTCATCTTATTCAATTAATGCTAATACTTGTAAATGTCGTCAAGCATTCATGATTATAACTTATGTTAACAACAAATCAAGTTCCTTTCATAGCTCAGGTGTCGGTTATACCATATAGTATGGGCTATGAAAGTGCCAAGCATTTGTTGTACCAATTGTTATATAACATAAATCAAGATTAGTCATTTAACAAGCAAAGTATTCAAGAGTGAACAAGATAACTAATACAAAACATGTTAGTATCAAACATTAAAGTCCATATTAAGTTTGCACTATACTTATTCTTACACCATTAGTGTAACCTTTTCACCTTGACATAATAAACTTAACTAGACATAATGAAAGAAAGAAAAATAAATAAACAAACTAAGAACATAAATAAGATAAAAGTTAATTAAGTAAATGAAAGGAAATGAAAGGTATAAACTTGATATTAATGAAAGCAAAGCATAAACATTACAAAAAATACAAAGAAAGAAAGCAAGAGCATGATCTTGATCTGAAAACCAAGATGCCTAAATGCATGGCAAATACCTCCTTTTATAGGCCAAAATTGGGAACTATTGATTTGATGACTAATTGATGAGTGGGTGACCAACTCTTGACTTGGTGACAATCCTTATCTTTTCTTATCTGCCCAAAACATCATTGATAATGTCAAAATTGGAGCTACTTGAAAACATAAAAGTTGTAGGAAATTGTCTCAGCTTTCTTGTGTAAAAATTCAGTTCATTTCAACTTCTAAAACTCCAGATATGGCCAAAATACTAAACAATGCTCGGGCTGGAGGACATATTCGGGCTTCTTTATTGTTGCAATAATTTGGACTTAACAATGGCCTTTTTGATCTTGGGCTCCATATGAAAGTTGTAGGCCTATGTCTTCCCTTTCCATCCATATAAAATAGACCTAAATCTGAGATCTATAGCTTCAGATATGACCCAATTACCGAATAGTGTTCCGGTTTGGATTGCACCGACATCTCTTTTCTGAGTTTGGCCATCTCTTTATCCTTTCAATTTCAGTTCTTAAATTCATCAATCAATCCTTTCATTTATGTGATAGGCCTACATTTAAAATGAACATTTACCATAAATTAAAGGTATCTTTTTTATTAGAAATATTATTATAAAACATGTTTTAGTTAAGTAGTTATTGATACTTCAAGTGCAAAATGATGATATAAAACCTTGATAAAAATACACTTTTAAGTCTATATATTTTGGATGAGTTAAAAGTGCCAGTTGCTTCAATCACCATTACTACTACTGTTGTTGATTTGTCTTCCTTTCGTTTAAGTCTTTCATCTTCTAGTTTTTATTTATGGCATTCCCGTCTAGGTCATGTTTCGTCTTCTCGTTTGAGATTTTTGGCATCCTCAGGGGCTTTAGGAAATTTAAAAACTTATGACATTTCTGATTGTAGTGGATGTAAACTAGCAAAATTTTCTACTTTACTTTTTAATCGAAGTATTTTTGTTTCTTCTTCACCATTTGATTTGATTCATTCTGATGTATGGGGACCTTCTCCTATTGCCACAAAAGGAGGGTCTCGATAATATGTCTCTTTTATTGATGATCATACTCGTTATTATTAGGTTTATTTAATGAAACATCGTTCTGAATTCTTTGAGATATATACAGCTTTTCGAGCTCTTATCAAAACTCAACATTCTGCCATGATTAAATGCTTTAGGTATGATTTATGTGGGGAATACACCTCTAATAAATTTTGCCAATTGTTTGCTTTAGATGGAACCATCCACCAAACTTCATTTATAGATACTCCTAAGCAAAATGGTGTTGCTAAAAGAAAACATAGGCATATTGTCAAAACTGCTCGTTCTCTCTTGTTGTCTGCTTTTGTTCTTAGTGAGTTTTGGGGAGAAGCTGTTCTTACTGCAGTAAGTTTGATTAATACAATTCCATCTTCTCATAGTTCAGGTCTATTTCCTTTTGAAAAGTTATATGGGTATGTCCCTAATTATTCCTCATTTAGAGTCTTTGGTTATACTTGTTTCGTTCTTCGTCCTCATGTAGAACGCAGTAAGTTACCCTCTTGATCCGCTGTTTGTTGTCTTTCTTGAGCACATACCTTTTTTTTCTATTCCATCCACTACTCATAACATGACTAAATCTGATATTATTCATATAGATCCCTTTTCTGAGGATTCTGGTAATGATACCTCTCCCCATGTTCAATTAATTTATACTCATAACTCTACAGGTACTGGTACTTTACTCTCTGGCACACCTGAAGCTCCATTCTCATCTACAACCCCTCAAGCTTCATCTAAGATTGTGGATCCACCTCCACGTCAGTCCATCCACATTTGTAAGTCCACAAAACTACTAGATTTTGCTTATTCTTGTTATTCTTCATCATTTACTTCTTTTTTAGCTTCTATTCATTGTCTCTTTGAGCCCTCTTCCTATAAAAAGGCAATTCTTGATCCACATTGGCAGCAAGCTATGGATGAGGAACTTTCTATTTTGTATAAGACAGATACTTGGGATTTGGTTCCTCTACCTCCTAGTAAGAGTGTTGTTGGTTGTCGTTGGGTGTATAAGATTAAAACTAATTCTGATGGGTCTATTGAGCGATACAAAGCTAGACTGGTTACAAAAGAATATTCTCAACAGTATGGTAAGGATTATGAGGAGACATTTTCCCGGTTGCAAAAATGACTACTATTCATACTCTTATTGTCGTAGCTTTGATTCGTTAGTGGCATATTTCTCAGCTTGATGTTAAAAATGCCTTCTTGAATGGAGATCTTCAAGAAAAAGTTTACATGGCACCCCCTTCTGGTATTTCACAAGACTCTCGATATGTTTGTAAGCTTAAGAAAATATTATATGGTCCCAAGCAAGCACCTCGTGCTTGGTTTGAGAAATTCTCTATTGTGATTTCATCTCTTGGGTTTGTTCCTAGCAGTCATGATTCTGCTCTTTTTATTAAGTGCACTGATGCAAGTCGTATCATTTTGTCTTTATATGTTGATGACATGATTATTACTGGTGATGACATTGATGGTATTTCAGTTTTGAAGACAGAGTTGGCTAGACGATTTGAAATGAAGGATTTGGGTTATCTTCGATATTTCCTGGTTATTGAGGTAGCATACTCACCTAGAGGTTACCTTTTTTCTCAGTCAAAATATGTTGCAGATATTCTTGAGCGGGCTAGACTTACTGATAACAAAACTTTAGATACTCCCATTAAGGTTAATGATTGATACTTAAAAGTATATTCTTATCAAGGTTTTATATCATCATTTTGCACTTGAAGTATCAATAACTCCTTAACTAAAGCATGTTTTATAATAATATATCTAATAATATAAGATACCTTTAATTTATGGTAAATGTTCATTTTAAATGCAGGCCTATCACATAAATGAAAGGATTGATTGATGAATTTAAGAACTAAAATTGGAAGGACAAAGAGATGTCGGTGCAATCCAAACCGGAACACTGTTCGGTAATTGGGTCATATCTGGAGCTGTAGATCTCAGATTTAGGTCTACTTTATATGGATGGAAAGGTAAGACATAGGCCTATAACTTTCATATAGAGCCTAAATCTAAAAAGGCTATTTTCAAGTCCAAATTGTAGCAACAACAAAGAAGTCCGAATCTGTCATCCAGCCTGAGCACTGTTCAGTATTTGGCACATATTTGGAGTTCTAGAAGTTCAAATGAGCTGAATTTTTTACACAAGAAATCTGAGACAATTTACTACAACTTTTATGTTTTCAAATGGCTCTAATTTTGATGTTATCAATGATGTTTTGGGCAGATAAAAGAAGATAAGGATTGTCACCAAGTCAAGAGTTGGTCATCCACTCATCAATTAGTCATCAAATCAATAGTTCCCAATTTTGGCTTATAAAAGGAGGCATTTGCCATACATTTAGGCATCTTGGTTTCCAGATCAAGATCATGCTCTTGCCTTCTCTCTTTGTATTTTTTTGTAATGTTTATGCTTTGCTTTCATTAATATCAAGTTTATGCCTTTCATTTCCTTTCCTTTACTTAGCTAACTTTTATCTTATTTATGTTCTTATTTTATTTATCTATTTTTCTTTCTTTCATTATGTCTAGCTAAGTTTATTATGTCAAGGTGAAAAGGTTACACTAATGGTGTAAGAATAAGTATAGTGTAAACTTAATATGGACTTTAATGTTTGCTACTAACATGTTTTATATTTGTTATTTTGTTCACTCTTTAATACTTTACTTGTTAAATGACTAATCTTGATTTATGTTGTATAACAATTGGTACAACAAATACTTGGCACTTTTATAGCCCATACTGTATGGTATAACCGACACCTGAGCTATGAAAGGAACTTGATTTGTTGTTAATATAAGTTATAATCATGAATGCTTGATGAAATTTACAAGTATTAGCATTAATTGAATAAGATGACTAATGTAATCATGTTAACAATCTATAATCTGATTGGGACCTCCTTTGTGTGTGGTTTCGAATTGAATAATAAGAGTTTATACTATACTTGTTTGACGTACCATTAGTGGATCCTCTAACCTTGACATTGTTTGTTATCATTGTTTAATCTTTACGTTAATTTTTCATCTCAAAGTTCTCATCAACTTTTCTTCTTCTTTTTCTTTATTGTTGTTATTATTATTATTATTACTATTACTACTACTACTACTACTAGCATTATTATTGCTACTATTATTATTGTTGTTATTATTGTTACTATTGTTGTTATTTATAATTGTTGTTTATAATTTGTACAATTAACCTCTCTGTGGTTTGACCCTAGTCTTACCGGGTTATTTATTACTTTGACACTCTTGCACTTGGGAGAAGACATCAATCTTTTAGACGTGTCAGTTAACGCAAGGTACTCTTCTTCTGATGGTTTACCTTTGATAGATCTCATTTTATACCGCACTATTGTTGGGAGTTTGGTATATCTCACCATTACTCATCCAGATATGGCATATGTTATTCATGTTGTTAGTTAGTTTTTTGCTTCTCCTACTACTGTTCACTAAGCAGCTGTTCTTTGTATTTTATGATATCTTCGGGGTACAGTTTTTCAGAGTCTTTTACTTTCATCCACCTCTTCCTTGGAGTTGCGTGCATACTCTGATCCCACAGATCTCAAGTCTGTTACCGGGTTCTATATCTTTTTAGGTGATTCTCTTATTTCTTGGAAAAGCAAGAAACAATCTATTATTTCTCAATCATCTACCGAACCAGAATATCGTGCCATAACATCTACTACCAAAGAGATTGTTTGGTTACGTTGGTTACTTGCTGATATGGGAGTTTCCTTTTCTCATCCTACTCCTATATATTGTGACAACTAGAGTTCTATTTAGATTGTTCACAACTCGGTTTTTCATGAGCAAACTAAACACATTGAGATCGATTGTCATCTTACTTGTCATCATCTCAAACATGGCACCATTGCTTTGCCTTTTGTTCCTTTTTCCTTGTAGATTGCAGATTTCTTCACCAAGGCACGTTCCATCTCTCGTTTTTGTTTTCTAGTTGGCAAACTCTCGATGCTCGTAGCTGTCGCATCGTGAGTTTGAGGGGAGATGTTAAATAATATTTATGTAGTCTTATTTATTAAGGGTAGAATAGTACTTTCAGTTTAATCTATATATACTTTATTTGTATTTAGATTAAGGTTAAGCATTCATAATATACAGATTATTCAGAATTCTAGCCTCCTCGTTGTGTTTGATCTTAATTATTTTAACGACTCCCTCCTTTAACTTACAAAATTTATAAATCAATATTAATTTTTTTTATTAAACTCGTTTAAATATATCAAGATGAAGTGGAGGATCTGCCATCAAATTATTAAGAGTAGATATATAAGTTTGATTAATCACTTATTCGAAGATTTCCCTACCTATTAATTAAAAAAAACATTAAATTATATAAAAACATAAGTCTATTTCAGAAAGATATTCTAAATGAATGAGGAAAATATCAGTCCTCTCCTTTTTCTCTCTCCCTCTCTTCTTTTTTTCTCAATAAAATCCTCATTTTAATCTTTTAATCTCAAGTTGAGCCTTCACCAACTAAAAGAAGCTGATGACAGCCCTTTTTTGTTTTTTATTTTTTTCATGGTTGAAAATTTCTTATATTTTTGTTTAGTCTTCTCATATTATATTTATATCTCATCAGTAAAAGTTTGAAGATTGTATTTTGTTGTTTTAAAGAGATTAACATATTAATAATATTGATTACTTTTTTTATTTATTATAGTTAAGGATTATTATTTTTGGTTTGGTTCAGTTTGTATAAAAAAAAATCAAATTAGGTTTTTTTAATGATATATTCTTTTGTAATAAATTCTTGTTTTCATTTCTAAAACTCAGTAATGTAAATATGCTAGTTTGTTATACATCAATTTTATATTAATAAAATCAATGTATTTCTAAAAATAATAATAATAATAGCAACTGTTATAGTGATAATTGCACGTCTTCCCTCCACAACAAGAAACCTCTCCGAGAAGATCTACTATATTACACTTTCATGCCTTTTTTTTATCATTCCTATGCACCTCTCACAATGCCCCCTTCAACATTAACAATTTTTATTACCTTTCTCCCTTCCTTCACTACCGAACTTCCCGTTCAAAACTTTCCCTTCCCTTTTCTTCTAATTCAATTAAATAGGCATCAAAATTTTCATGATCTCATTCATGGTGGCTTCAATATACTCTTCTCTCAATTATACAACCCAACAAAACTAACCATGCTTATTACTAGATACAACCCTTTGATTAAGTTAAACAAGATGAAAGACCTCAAACCATATCCAATAACATTTGCTTATACTTGATATTAGCATCTAAAGGTTATACAAAGAAGATAATACATGTGATCAAGGCATTGTACCATCCAAGAAATTACTATTTGATTTATGTGAATGTTGATGCTCTAGAAAAAAAAACATAAAAAATAGGTGAATTTGTGTCTAGTGATCTAGTTTTTGGCTCTATAGGGAATGTTTGCAAACCAAATTTGGTTATTTATAGAGATCCTACCATGCTTACTACTACACTTTATACAATGTCAATATTGTAAAGGTCTTTCAAATGGAATTGAATCATTAATCTTATCACCTCTTATTATCCCCTAATTGCCTAAGATGGTACGGTGAGTGCCCCTTTCATTTTTGTTTTATTTACACTATCCTATTTAGGTCCTCCACAACTTTTTTTACTTTTTATTGAGTTGGTGTTAGGAATTATAAGAATGATTATTTTTTAAAATGTTTTTGCTTGCAAATATATGAAAATAATATATTTTTTATTTTTTAAAATTTATTTTTAATATTAGCACATTAAAATAATCAAAAATCATAAAAAATTTAATTGAATTTAAAAAATAAAATTTTCAAAAAAAAGCTATAATGGAGGAAGAAAAAGAAACTTGTTGCGACGCTACCTTCTGACGTGAGGAGTTGTCAGCTAGTGGTTATGTTGGTGGATCGCAGTGGAGCTAGTAGTGGATAAGCCCACAACAAGATGGTTGGTGGATGAAGAAGAGACTAGAAGAGAGAGAATAAAATTGGAAAGGAAAAAAAAAAGAAAGAGATGATTTTTTGCCAACTTTACATGCTGATTTCTTAATGCTAAATGCATGGAATCCACTCCTATTTATAAGAGGTGGAAGATGAACATTTTATCTTTATTAGTGCCAAGTCTTGGCCCTTGATTCCAACTTAAAGAATCTTAACCATTGGTTCAAAATTATCATCATGAACTATCAAATGTTAAAAGTTAAAAGCTACATGAGTTGACATCTTAGAGCTAGTGTCGCTGCTATTATGGTGTCAATCAACTGGAAAGAACAACATCAAGGTATGGTCAAAAGTCATGTCATTATGATAGTGTATGTTTTGTCAAATTTGATGAAGAAATGAAGCATTAAATGCTTTGAAAAGGTGGTCACCCGAGCAACTACCGGGTGAAAAAAGAAGGAGACAATGAGTAGTAACCAAGCAACGCATTGTCTAGTCAACTTTTTTTTTTTGTTCAAAAAGGTATCATTTTGGACTTTTTAGGGTTTTAATGAAAGGGTTTGACCAAAGTTCAATTTGATTCTCTAACTTTTAATTTTTTTCAATTGCACCCCTAATCGACCCTACACTTTTAATTTTATGTAATTTTACCCCTTCCAAACTTCAATGTCAATCACAGATTTCAACGTCTTTTTCATTTTAGTTCTTGATCTTGGATTTATGCAAATTGACCCTCAATTGACCATTAAATTTTCTAATATCTTCAATTTCATTTTTGGTTTCAATCAATCAAGTCCCCAAAGTTTGACATCCTTTTCAAAATAGTCATTGGCTGCAAATTTCTTCAATTTAACCTTTAATTTACCTTAAAATTTTAATTATTTTTAATTTTACCCCTGATTTGAACGAATTATCTTAGTAGAAATTAAATTTGGTCCTCTAAAATTTCAATCTTCTCAATTAAGCTCAAATTGAGCTCCAAACTTAATGTTTCACTAATTAAATCCCTGAAAAAATTAATTTAACCTATTTAAAGTATAATTAAGTTCTTGCACTTAATTAAATTCTTTAATTTAACCCAAAGTAACTCTTAAATATAATTAAAATTTTTAATTTGACCCATAATTAAATTAAATTAGCATATTAAAAATATAATTATGTCATTGGACTTAATTTTTATATAGATTCATCTAATAATAATTTAATTTGACTTTAATTTGCATTGTCTTTTTAGTTTTGGGTACAACTCCTAATTCATTCAAAATTACAGCTTACTCTTCTTCTATATTTGATCTTCTTCTACATTTGAAATTCTCACAACTTACTTTTATTATCAAAATGTCAGTCTTCTTGTTATTATTATTTATTGATTTTTTTAATTTAAAAGGAAAAAGGGTAATTTAGAAAATAAATCCAAAATAATTTATGACAAGAGGGGTAAGATTAAATGAAAGAAAAATGTTATGGTATAAAGTATGTAAGAAGAGAAAAACTAGTGGGGAAAAAAAGAAATATGGAATAATGAGGTGTAAATATGCAAATAATAAGAAATTAGGTATATAAATACCCAATTTCTTCTTTTATGATCAGCAGTTCTTCATGCTTAGTGGCTATTCGGTATTGTGGCTACGAGTGAGATTCACCTGCAGCTACAAATATTGTTCATTAGTATTGCAAAAAAATGTAATTTTTTACTAGTAGAGCTTACCATAAACTGTGGTTGTGCTGCAAATTTACCAAAATCACAAGAAGTAGCTCTTTGCTGCTTCTTGTGCAGAGAAATCATATGAATAGTGTAGGCATGCTCCACTATTCGCTACCCTATTCACGTGAACAGTAAAGAAATTCTTCACTATTCCGGCTGGACCGAGTCCAGTTCAAAGCAAAAAATACATTGAACCGAGTCTGATCCAGCAAAATAAAAAAATTATTTTTTATTTTTAATTGTATTTTATGCAAAAAAACTAGTTTTAAATATTATTCAATAACACTACATAAATTAGACGGAGATCACTTGATGATATAACATTTGTAGAATTTGATCACAATTCTATTTTTTTTTCTGATTATATTTTACCTGATGTAATTGCAATATTAAGAAATTTATGAAAACTATAGTTCTTATCAGATGTATTTCATACATGATGAAATTATAGATAGTTTAATGGAATAATAAAAAATATTTTATATAAAATATTATTTATTTCATGATGTAATAACAATAGTTAAATTTATAATATTTAAATTAAAAACTATCAATATTAATATATATTTTTTTAAATTATCTTATAACCTCAATTTCAAAAGCATTATTAATCAAACACATTAAATTACTTTTTATTTAACCTTAATTTCAACCACAGTCTTAACCAAATATATATTTTTTCAAATTAATTTTAATTAAAAGTACTTTTTATAAAATAAATTTTTTTAAACTATAATTACAATAGTTATCATAGTACCAAACACATTTTTAGAAGGAAGGGATCATTTTTTTTACTTATTTTCTACTAAATTACATCAAAGAAAGAGAGAGGTGTAGCTAGGAATAAAAAGCTATTTGATATTGAGAATGTTAATCTGATACCTCCTCCGTTATTAACAAAAGATCATGTTAGGACATTGTCACTAGAATTGTCTTTGTGCACTACTAGTAAATAAATGTCTTTGTCATCATCTTTTGAGACTAGTTCTTCATCTCGGGTACCTTCAACAAACTTATATGAGATGACAGTATCTTGAGCACCTTCTCCAGCATCTCCATCCACTGCTCCATCTGTTGGGTGTGATGACAAGGGATTTGCTCTTGTTACTCGAAGAAAAAAGAATAAGGATATCCTCAAGACAAAACTCGGGCAACTCGTATATTTACTCCTCATGTGGCATCATTTTATTATAAATTAATGATGCTTTTGCTTCACAGAGAAAGTATAATTATAGCCTTTCCAACTGAGTGGTAATCCTATTTAAGTTTTGGTTTTTTCTATTTTAGCTGGCTAGTTGGTTTATATTGTTTTGTATTTTTTATTATTATTATTATACAAGCTTGTTTTTTTTTTTTTTTTGTTGATCTTACTGGTCTTTTGTAATACTTGGGGCATACCTCTAATATCTTGTATTTTTTTTTAATCTATACAACTTAACTTTTTTCAAAAAAAAATTAGGAATAAAAAAGAGGTTACTAAGGGTTTGTAGGGCTATTTTGAAGAGAAAAATCAAAAGTTAGGGTTTAGGGAGGAAAAGAAGAGAAGTTGAATTTTCTTGCATTCCATCATTGAAACATCATTCAAGTAAGGTAGTGGATATATCCAATGTGATTAATTGTTTTGATTTTATCTTTTGACGAAGAAGTGCAATTGTTAATATTATGTGGGGATTTGTGATATGAATTGTGGTCATGATGCATTTAATGATTGAATGATGTTTATAAGCCTGTTGGCTTCGGCTCAGCCTGTTATGCATACCCATCACCTATTGTGATCCCAAAAGATCCATATCTATTGGATACAGTAGGCTTTTTAGTAGGTGGCCTGCTTGGGGCACTTACTGTTTTACCAGGAGAAATACGAGGCTTGACTGGGTGCTGGGAGGACTCTTAGCTGTATACTTGATGACTGCTTCTTCGAGGGTAATTCAAACTTTGAGCTCTATGCTTAGCTGTAACTAGCTTCCATCCTGTACTAGCTACTTCTGAGTGAAAGTTTGTTTATTTCTTTCAAGCTTCCATGAAAATTAGAATGGCCCATAAACCGTAATTTACAATCTTGAATCTTGATGACACAAATTTGAAAGCTATCAGAATGAATTCAGCAACTTGTTTGAAAACCATTTTTGCATAATTCATTTTTATTGTAATTTTGACGAAATGATGAATTTATACTAATGTGCGATACCCTGGTATTTCAAGACCTGAGAATATTAATCACAGAACATTTCGCAGAGCAATTAATGGGGCCTGGACTATTTTCATATATAAAGCTGTTAGAAAATAATTTGGGATTTCCTTTGATTCTCCAACTATTGGATATCATGATTCGATCCTTGATTTTAGTATTGTTTCAACATGATTCTGGAAGATATTTGTTTGATTTATATGCATGTATGATTATTTTTCTCGTTAAGTAAGAGATTTAAGTGTGTGACTTGCATGCATGAAGATGCAAATGATGGAACTTGGGATTTGGGATGGTGATATGCTGCGTTGTCAATCACTAGTTTAGCATGGTTCTGTCAAGAAAACAGATTGATAGATGTAAATATTGTGGGTTAGCATAGCTTCAAATATGAAAAGGAACTTGTGTTTTTCTTAGCAGAACAATACAGAAAAGAAATTTCATCTGATTGATTGTCAGGTTTTGCTTTTTGCGCATCTTTAGCTGTCATGGTTCTTTTCTCCAACATGCAGCGATTTCCATGGTATATACATCATCATAGTTAGACATACAGGGAGACTCACTTACCAAAAATCTTGATCAGGTTTACACTCTGCAGTACTTCAATTTTGCTCATTCCAACGCAACGAGGAATTGAGTGATTCTCAATATTTACGTGTTAAGCAGTTTAATGGTGATGCAAAATTGTCTGGAGGTAGTCATTTTTCTATATTCCCAGACCCCACTACTAGGAGGAAGCAACCAAACTTATCACATTTAAAAATATAATACAATTAAAATAAAAACAAAATAAACAATAAGTCCAAACACCTTAAAGTATATAATTCAAATAAAAATTTTTATATATATAATCGTTACAATCTCAACCAAACAACACAAAAAAATATAAAATTTTATGGAATAATCAATGAAATTAAATAATTCATTAACAATTTTATTGGCAATGTTATGTCACATTTCATTGAAAACTTATAAAAGATTTTGGAATTATTAATGAAACATCCATGATATATTTCATCGGCTTTTATATCAGAAATGGTTGCTTGTATTCTAATAGAATAGGCAACATAATATTTTTAATAGAATAAGCAATGAAATATTTCACATAAAAAGCATTTCTAATGAAATATACAAAGAAATATTTCATTGACATATAAAATTATTGATAAAGTTACTAATAAAAAATGAACGACAAAATATATTTAGAAAAAAAAACATTGATGATCTAGTATAGTGAGCATCTTATATATATACTACTTTTAAATCTACTTTTCAAGAGGAAAAAAATAAACTTATTTCTAAAAAGGGAAAAAAATAATTTGAAACACGTTTTTTTAACAAGAAAAATTTGTAACCAAAGGAAAATAATTTGGAGATATAGAGACTAAATTAAATAATTAAAAAAAATATAAAAACCTAAAAGACAAAAGAAAACTATGGTAGCTTTAAGTTACTGTCTAAAAAAAGAAAATAGAAACAACTAACATATACTATTACTATTAGTTTAATGACCTTTTCATTGTACTCTAAATTATATATATATATATATATAAGAGAAAAATTAAGATAAGGTAGATTAAACAATTGTTACATAATGATATACAAGAAATAATGAATGTTTGGTTGTTGAGAAACGAGACAAAATTAATTATAAAAATATTTGTTTTAACAATTAATATATATTACATCTAAACATAGAATGTTTAAAACAATAAGCATATATCATTATTTCATTTAGTTTATAATGAATATTAATTTTTTTAACTAACTTAAAATGATAATTTATTAGCTCAACAAAAATTCTTTTGGAAAAAGGAATCTTTAATCATCATAAAAATATAATTCATTGCTAAAAGGATAATATAATTAAATTTATAATTTACTTTTTCATTAAATCATTTCTTCAAATCATATTTAATAATAAAATAAATAATTAAACCAATCATATATTAAATAAAATATTCATAAACACAAAATTAAAACCTAACATGGTTAGAAATGTAAATAATAATTTCACCGTATAAATAAAAATGTGATGATGTTGATATATAACATTGGACATGTTAAAAATATATTTATGAACTACATACACAAGGGTAAGTTTGAAAACAAAAATTCATAAAGAAGTTTGGACGAATCAAATATAGAGCATGATAAAAATAATTATACTTAGAAATTTAATTATTAAATTATATTTAAATTTTATCAAATAATTATAAAAACTAAATTCTACAAGAAATTAGTAGAGTCGGTCACCCGACACATGAATATCTCCACAGTAAATATATAACATGATGTTTTTCATTATTTAATTATTTTTCTAGTTAATTTTAGATTTTAATTATTATTTTTATTTGTCAATGAAATTTTTTACTCGTGTAAGTTTTAAACCATGTATAAATAATTTTTGTGCTGTTTTTAAGAACATATTATTGGAATATAAACTTTAAAAATACACTATAAATTTTTTATATTTTTTTTATATAATTTTATTATGTAATCTTTGAACTTAAAACCCTAATTTTTTTCACCGAGGATAAGATAACCAAGAGGACTAATTTGTAATCCAACAACGTAAAAACGAGGACTTAACACTGACATATTTTGAAACCTTTCACTTTACTTAAATAGTAAGTATATGATCGAAAAAGGGAAAGAAGTACCATTACATTAAGAAATCGATTATTAAGCTAAGCTAAGCTAAGCGAGTGTTAAGATAACATGGTTTGCCTTATCGAACATTGAACCGACCCAATTTGCATGCAAATTGCAAGGAATTGGACCCATTTGTTGCTGTAGTTTTGTTGCTACCTCCGTGAGAACATCATCCATTGCACCCTCCTGTCCTCTGATTTTATTCAATTACAAAAAAGAAAAAGAAAAAGGAAAAAGAAACGAAAAAGAGAGGTTCTTTTCTGTTTTATATTTTTCCTTGTTTGACGAGTACAAGAAGACCGAAGGGCGGGCCCTGCCTCCCTCACAGGAGCTAACTCGCGAAGACATTGAAGGCGGCGAGAAAAGCGAGTGCCTCAGGGGAGGGCCTCGTCTTTGTGAGTTTAAAGCTCTTTTTCGGGCCACAAAAGAAAAGAAAAGAGTTCCCTTTGCTTTTGTGCTTTCGTCTTTCTTTCTTGCGTCAGCTCCATCCACAGGCCACTACATCTCTTGGCTGAAGCGGATGCCAACTGTCACCACATCCCATTTCCTTTTGTTCCACCACTTTTCATGTTAGCGATAGCCATGGCACTAGCTAGTAAATCATCATATTTATTTATTTAAATTATATATAAAATTTGACGGGAGTATTATTTTTTAAAGTGTACGTGGAAATATAGTTATAATTATTTTTTAAAATAAATTTTATTAAAAAATATATTAATAATATTTTTTTATATTTAAAAAATTATTTTTGATATTAATATATTAAAATAATTTGAAAACATCAAAAACATATTAATTTAAAGTAAAAACATTCTAAATTTTTTTAAAAATATTTTTGAAATACAGTGCTAAATACATTTTTAATCTTATATTGTATCAATTTAAATTAAAAAAATTTAAGATTATTGATGATATTCTAACAAGTGATTTAATGTGTATATATATATATATATAAACTTTTTTTAATTGTTACAGATAATGATATATTTATATTTATGTTATGATTAACCATGATAAAATTCTCTAAATTTATACAAATACCAAATATATAAAGTTTTTTGTTCAATGTAAAGATATTATCAACTCATTTATGCTTGTATTTTATTCATTTATTCATTCAATTTTTTTTAATATTTTACAATGAAAAATATTAAAATAATTAATGAAAAGAAAAGGTAGTTACACAACAACAATTATCTAATTTCATAAATTTTGGGCACTTGCACATTAGTGTCAACTAGATAGGTATCTGCGGCTAATATGATGCGGGTTATATCATTTTTTTTAATTTAATAAAAAAATGTTTATCCAACTTGTTAAAAACATTTTGAGAAAAAAATTTATCCATTAATAGCCAATAAATTTTGACCTAAAAAACCAAAATTCTAAGATAATATAAATCTTAAAAAAAAACTAAAAAAATAATTTATTAAATTATTTTGGGTTTTATATTCTAAATCATTAAATCTGAGATGGGTGAATTTGATTTAAAAACTTTGTTCTTTATTAAATTTTGTTTGATTCAATTATATCACAAAAAACAAGGTTTGCAAAATTGAGTATCATCTAAATAATGAAGTATTTACTTGAAAATGTGGAAAAACCTATAAATTTCAAATTAAACTAATTATGTTGTACAATTTAAAACAAATAAGTATTAAAAAATAAAATAAAAATAAAATAAAATAAAAAACTGAAAATATAGGAGCACGAGCTGGGAAAGCCCATGCTCCTTGGCCCTGTAATTTTTAATTTATATTTTTTAAAAATGGATTACATGCTGTTTATCCTATCTCATTTTAAAAAAAATAAAATAAAAGGTGACATGTTGCTTACTATGGCAGCAGGCAACATGATAATTTTTAGCATTGTTGAAAATATCTAAGTATCACTCCAAGAATCTAAAAAACCTAATGAGTATTAAATCACTATTTAATTAATTAAAAAAAAAAATAAAAACTCAACCTAAATGAAAATAAAATTCTAAAGAAAATCCAAATATAATATTTTTAAATAAATAAAATTTATTAACACAAAAAACAATAATTGTTGTCATTAAAAATTGAATATTTATTAATTTTTTCTTTCTTCCATCCTAATTCGACAACATTCTTAAACGCAAGAACTCAAATAAAAGAAAAATAAAGTTTTGAATCTAATTCTGTAATTTCAAAACTACAAGAATGAAAAATGATTTTTACAAAACATAAAGATAAAAAATTTAGAAATGATGTTAACACATTTTCTTTTAAAGACTTTTAAATATCTCACTAATATATTTTTGTCTTCTAATTTTCAATTAGAAGAATTATTCTAAAATAATAAGATTGGATTTTTTTTTATTAACTTGACTAAAACATATGATAAGATGCCTTTTTATAATTGGGATAATCATATAAAAAATTATTAAGTCCAAATCCTCAACAATGCAATATTCAAAATTCTAAATAAAAAGAAAAAATAAATAGTGATTGAAAGGTTGAAAACAAAAGGGCAAGAATTGAACTCCTATTTTATAAAAAATAAATTACGTGCTATTTGTTTTTCTAATTTCAATCCCCTTACTTTTAATTCCTTACAAACAATTAAATTATTTTTTTTTTTAACAAAACCATGCACCAACTTGATGATGGATTGCTTTTCAAGACCTCAATAATTTTACAAAAAATAAATAAAAATAAATTATTAATTAAAAGTTTCAATCAACACAACATAAAAAATTGATTCTTTTTAAAATTTTCTTTTTAATAATAATAACATAATGGATAAACTCAAACATATAATCAACCAGACAACTTGTATTACTTTGTTTTCTTAGTCTATACATAAAATAACCCCAACACCCAATAGCATTTAAGTAGACAAAAAAATAATAACACAGGTGGTAAAATAAAGAAACAACAGTCATGATCGTAATGGCCCTTTCTCATTTCTATGAACTACCTTAAAACAATTTGAATATCTGAAAAAATAAAGAAAAACAAAGGTTTTTTTTAATAGAAAATAAAACTTTTGATTCCTTACTATTGGCAGTATTTTGTTTTTGTATTTTAAAAATATTTTTATAAAAAATTAATTTTTTTATTTAATTTTAATATGTTGCTTTTAAAAATATTTTTAAAAAAATAAAAAAAATTATTTTAATATTTTTTAAATAAAATATATTTTAAAAAATAATTATAACCACAAATTCAGAAGAAAATTTAATTTTGGGTATATAATATTGTGATTTTATTATATTTTTAAATTTTTTAAATCTTTAGATTTTTTTAATAAATTAATATTAAAAATAAAATATAAAAATCAAAAATATTATTTTAATATAAATATAAAAAAATATTTTTAAAAATAATCTTAATCATGCTCACGCCCCGTACAGTCCCAACAATTACTTTATAAAGCTTATTACTCACTAAAAGGAAAGGAAAAGAAAGGAAAGGAAAGGAAAAGAAAAGAAAAGAAACGAAAAAAGCCTATCCTTTTCCATCTCTTTCTCTTTCTCATTCTTTTTTGACATTCCTTTTGCTTTATATTGTTGTACTAATTTCTATATGGGTTTTGGTGTCACTATCACTGCTCTTCAAAGCTTGCAACTTTTATTTTGATACAGCAAAAAAACTATGAAGGGAGAGTCCAAAGATCCAGCTTTCAAGCTCTTTGGTAGAAAGATTCCGGTGCCTGACACTCAGTTTCCGGCCGAACCACCAGCCAAGGTACACCCACATCTATGTATATAATGATATTCCCATTTTGCATTTTTTATGTAGTTTTTGAAGAGGGTTTTTCGTTAAGTTTTATAGCTGAAAGTCTTGAGATTTTACCTCGGTTGTTGGATTTGTATTGGTTTGTGCACTAATATGATGTTTTAGGCTGTGTTTTGGTCTAGTTTGATACAAGAAGTAATGAACCAGAAGAGCTTAAATTAATCTTGAAATTAATATAGTAGAGACTGTATTTTGTTGTTCGTGGTATTGGTTTTTGGTTGAGTAAACACTGGCATGAAAAAGTGGTCATTTCTTGGTGGGAAATACTGAAGGTCTTTGGTTTATAAGTTTTTGTAAACCTTGTAGTTAAGAATGAAGGATGTCATGTGTTGTTTGTAGAAGTATTGTTTTTGTGATATCGTGTTCGAAACGCAGGTTCTGTTTCCTCTGTTGTTCAAACGTGGAACTTCCTTTCCTTCTATGTTTTTCTCTTTTCATTTGTTCCTTTATTTGTTTATTTTTGAGTAGGCATTTACTTGTTTGAGGAATGATGTAAATATGACTAAGAATTTTAGAAAAAATTGGGCCCAGAATTTTCTTTCGATGCCAGAAATTCAAGTTATTAATTTTATGTTTGTGTGATTTTAGCTCGATGGTATACATCTTATTTCAAATGAGTACTTTCATTTCTGTTTCAACCGTGGACTGTAAATCGAAAGATGAAATTACTTTATCTAGGAAAATCTATGAAATATTGTTTTTCATATTTTATAATGAGAAAAGCTTTGTGAAAATAGGTTGTATGTTGCATTTGATCTTCCTTGTTCATTTTGAATTCAATTCTGAAATATTTTCATATTGTGATCAGAATTAGTCATGTGATTTTGGTTTTCCAATTGATTGGTAGTGGGGCTAAAAACGAATAATTCATCATACTTCTCCTGTTGCATCAAAAGTGATTTAATCATGGCAATCATACTCCCAACTGCTCCATTATTTTTTCTTGTAGTTTAAAGCTGGTTGATTTTCAACTTGGTTTCCCATTCTTTGTATACTATCAAAAGTTGCCTTTTTTTAAATAAATATTCTTGTTTGTAAATCATGCTTTGATGTGGTAACTGCTTTTTTTGGTGGCTGAGCATGATCCCTTCAAGGCACGCTCATTTTATTTTATGATACAAGTCTGATGGGGGAAGAGAAGAAAGTAGCTGGAAAACTGGAAAAATTGATTAGTCTCGTGCAAACCAAATTCTCTATTTCCCCCTCTTTATTCCTCTTTAGATTCTTTCAACATAATGTGGTGAAGATATAGCCCTTAATTCCATTTCAACTCTGCTAATCTATTTTTCTCCCTTAATTTTGCAATTCTATTCCGAGTCTAATGTTCTTTTGTTTAATATCAGGGCAGCTGCAGTCACATAACAAAATTGGAAACTGAGGGTCCTAGTGAAGAAAACTCAGAAGAACCTGAAATCTTCTCTGCTTTAGGACAAGGTAAGGAAGAGATCCAAGCTGCAATGCAAGTGAATGAGACAGAAGTAATTGCTAAGCCTAAGGAAGGTCAGCTGGAGTCTAATGGCCCAGACGAAGAGAGGGTCTTCAAGAAGCCAGATAAAATTCTACCATGTCCACGATGCAACAGTTTAGACACAAAATTCTGTTACTTCAATAACTACAATGTCAACCAACCGAGGCATTTCTGCAAGAATTGCCAAAGATATTGGACAGCTGGTGGAACAATGAGAAATGTCCCTATTGGTGCTGGCCGACGGAAGAATAAGCACTTGGCTACTCAATATCGTCAGATATTAGTATCTTCTGATGGAATACCTATTGCCAGGATGGAAAACTCAGACTCAGTGGGTCACCAACTTTCATCATCTGTTGAATCTGCGACCACTTTGAGTCCCTCAACAGCAAATGGGACGGTTCTAAAATTTGGTCCTGAAGCACCTCTTTGTGATTCCATGGAGACCGTGCTTAATCTTGGAGACCCAAAAAGATATGTTGAGATGAGTTCAGTCAATTATCAAGATAATGGAGAGGAGCCGCCCTCATGTGGATCATCCAAGGCAGCTTTCATTGTTTGTGAAAATGAATTGCCTGAAAATATTATGCAGGAGCAAGTTGATCTGCCAGCATCTTCTAACAAACTCAGTGCTCCACATTCTCTGCTTTGTTATTCTGTTCCTTCATGGGTTTTTCCTTGGAGTCCAGCTTGGAATAACGATACTTCCATGGCTGCGGCTCAGTACTCCTCTGGCCAGGCTTGCATAACAAATGTTCCCACTCAAGTTCAATTGTGCCCCACACCAATGTTGGCAGTTCCCAGCATTTGTCCGCCCAGCATTCCTTTGCAATTTGTACCTGCTTCTTATTGGGGTTGCATGCCCACATGGACTGCTGGAACTGGAAATGTACCACTTTGTGGATCGAATGGCTGCCTTTCTCCATCATCCCCTACCACCACCAGTTATTGCTCGGGAAATGGCTCACCAAAATTAGGCAAGCATTCTAGAGATCCAAAATTTACGGATGAAGAAAAGACAGAAAAATGTATATTGGTTCCGAAAACTCTGAGAATTGATGACCCAAGTGAGGCTTGAAAGAATCCTCTATGGGCTACATTTGGTCTCCTGCCTGACCAGAAGGATCCCACATCAAAAGGTACTATATTCAAGAATTTTGAAACCAAAGCAGAAGGCTGTGGTCATGTATCTGATGCAACTAATGTACTGGAAGCAAACCCGGCAGCTCTTTCTCGCTCTCAAAACTTCCAGGAGAGTGGCTAAAGGACACCTGCTCAAATTTTGAACGGTGAACCTCACTTCCATGATCCTCTCTAGGCATATCATGGGTACTTGGGCTTCCCTTCAATTTGCATGCAATTCCTGCTGATCTAATTCTGATTAAGCCTGAAAGACTAGTTCTTCGGAATCGAATGCTGGAATATAAGCAGCAGCGCTGTCAACACATATCTCTTCAAGTCATCATTGTAAATAATAGGGGTTGTTCAATGAGTTGTTGTTATGGGGTGCAGCCTATGAGATTCAACTCATACACTCATATGCCTCCTTTGCTGCTTAGATTCAGCAGAAGAATAAGATGAAACTCCGTCTTGTATGTGAATTAGAAGGCTAAGCAATGTTTTCTGAAGCTGGAGGATCTTTTCTGAAATTCTGTAACTGTGTCCTTGTTGGCTATACCTCAACTATACGTCGAGCGGAATGGTAAATCTCTTCTGGAGTTTGTAAAGACCAGTGATCTAGGACTTCATCTAAGGTTTCGACTTCCATGTAAATTTGTCCCGAAGTTCTTCTAGCTTGCTAGGGGGTTATTAAACATGACGACTACATAACATGGTATACGGACCAATCCTGTTTTCAAAGCAAATCACTCAGCCTACATAACTGGTGTGCTCGTGAATTGTTCGGCTTAGTTTAAACCTGATTTAAAAATGATATGGTTTTGATATTTTTTTTTAGATATTAAAATGATATTTCAGATTGTATTAGATTAAACTAGGTTATGTTGCTTGACTTGTAATATAGATCATGCTTCATCGAGTTTTATAATCTTGCTTTCTAGTTTTTTTATTTATACCAAGAAAAACAAATAAATTATTTATGAGAAATGCATTATTTTTTATTAGCAACAATTTGGAAAATTTCAAAAATTCTATAATGATTTGAAATAAAAAAATGTATGCTTCTATTTAAAACTAAATTTTCTATTCCTTTTTTAATTTTTGTTTTACAAAAACATTTTTTTAATGAGAAGTGTTGTTTTTAAGCAAAATGTTATCAAATCACGAAATAAAACTTCAATTAAAAAAAACAATTCATGGATCTATTATCTCTCTTCAATCATAAACAAAAAGAAAAGAAAAGAAAACAATAAATTTTTAAAAAAGTATATAAGAAATCACAATTAAAAAAATTAAGAAAATAGTATTTTAATATTAATTGTATATATCAGGCTAATACATAAATATCTATAAAAAAATCAATTGTATTAACATAAAGATGTCCTAATCTTTTTTATAAGGAGCACTTTTTTGAATAAAAGGCAACATCAATTATAATAAAGGTTTGTTAAAAATCTCTACCATTTGAAATAATTAGGAAAAAGGTGTATCTTCAATCTAAATTTTATTTTTTATGTTAACACATCATTTTCATGTTATTGTATCTTTTGACTATTTTAATAAAAGCATGTTTTTTTAATTAAAATAAAGGTTTTATAAAAATTTCAACCATTTAAAATAAGTAGTAAAAATATATTTCTTCAATTTAAATTTTATTTTTTATGTTAACACATCTCTTGATTGTTTTAAAGAAAACATGTTTTTTAATTGCAAGCACCATATTTTAAACAAAAACCCTATCATGATCCTAAGAGAAAATCTAAAAACAAATATCAAAATAATATCTCAATATTTTGTATGTGATTGAAGGAATTTTTTTTAAATAAATGTGATAAAATCATGTCATAAATCTATTAAATTATTTTTAAAAAAAGTTTATTCTAATTGAATCATGAGCAATTTTGTTTTTGGCATATTAAGTATATAATAATTGAAAAAGAAATTGTTAGCATTCCCATAAAAACCTATAATATTATCTAATAACATATAATATTATCTAATAACCATAAAAAAATTAAATAATAATTAAAACATCATGTTGAGTATGCACTTCAATCAAAATAAAAATAAAAATCAAAGGAAGGGGCAAGGATCCTTGTCTAGAAAGATAATATCTGCATGCCTGGTCAACACAAAAAAAAAAGAAGGCCTAACATATTTAGACTTACAAGGCCAAGTGCACAACATGATCTCTTTTTTTTTATTATTTTATTTATGTTTTATTTAAAAAAATATTTTTTTTATGAAAAAAAAATTATAATTCATCGTTTGCTTTAGTAGACAATGCAACATCTACTTCTCTAGATTGGAGAATACTTAAAAAATTAGGTTGGAGTTTTTTGAATTCAAAAAACTATTTTTAATTTATTTTTACCTTAAACATCAAATAAACACTTTTATAATCCTAATAAATCAACTTTTAAACTTAAAAAATCAATCCAAACACAAGATTAAATAAAAAAAAAACTTTTTTTCAACCCTGATCTACTTTCTATAACAATATAAAAATTTTAAAATATCTCATTGAAACTTATCTTATTAAAAAAAACATGAAAACTTATTTTTTTTCATTTCAAGGATGTGGTAAACTGATAATTTCTCTTTCTTTCATGATTTTCTAGTAATTTTTTCTCATCTCTTAAACAAAATAAAAAATAAACAAAGTAAAATTTTGATTCAAAACTAAGATTCTAAAAATTAAAGGTAGCACATGAAGAAAAAAATAAAATAGGTGGAATAAAATATATTTTTTTCACGTGATTTTGTGATTGATAACAAGATTGTCTTTAGTTCTTCAGTTTTGTATTTTTTTTAAATTGTGTTTTCTATTAAAACCTTAAAATACATTTCTTTAAAATTTGATAAAACCCTTCAAATATGTACAAAACATGAAGAAAAGAAATTACCAACCCCTAGAACACCCAAAATTGCTTAGAAAATGATGCAATCAAAAAGAAAGAAAATATTTGATGACTAGAACAAAAAAAATAAATACTAACATAACCCATGTTAGTTAAAACTGTGTTTGGTACTGTGTTAGTTGTTGTGGTTGTGGTTTAAAAAAATTATTTTGGTATTATGTTAGCTGTTATGGTTATGGTTTAAAAAAATTATTTTTATAAAACGCGCTTTTGTTTGAGGTTGATTTGGTATTTATGTATGTTTGGTTAAAACTGTGGTTGAAATTGAAGTTGAACAAAAAATAATTTAATGTGTTCCGTTAATAATGCTTTTGAAATTAAGATTATAAAATAATTTTAAAAAATATATATTAATATTGATGGTTTTTAATTTAAATATTGTAAATTTTAGTATTGTTATTACATTATGAAATAAATAATACTTTATATAAAATATTTTTCATTGTTCGATTAAACTTTCTACAATTCCATCATGTATGAAATACATCCGACAAGGACTATATTTTTATTTTATTTTTTAAGTACGCAACAACATCAGGTAAAATATAATTAGGAACAAAATTGGAATTATGATCAAATTCTATAAATGTTACGCTATCAAGCGATCTCTGTGTAATTTATGTAGTATCATTGAATAATATTAAATACTAATTTTTCAAATAAAACACAATTAAAAAATAAAAGATAATTTTTATTTTTATTTTATTGGGTCGGATGCAATTCAATGCATGTTAAGCTTTGAATTTGACTTGGTCCGGCTGGAACTAGTTCGACCGGAACAATAGAGCTGTCTATATTGTTTATGAATAATGTAGCATGTTACACTGATTCATACTAATTGCACTATTAAATGAACAATATAATTAGCATGAATAACATGCATGAAGTAGCAATTAATTACTTTTCTATCCTTTTATCTTGGATGCAAAACATTGAGGAGCCTATAAACAGTATTTTTTTTTTTTTTACCAAATAAGTTGTATTTATAATTAAAATAAAATATAAACATACCCTCATTACCAAATAAACTGAAAGCTCTTTTAATTTAATTTGTAATTCTAATGCAATGGCTTTGAATATGAGCTCTTCAAGAATATCCCCGGATGATATTTCAGAGGTGATATATGCAGGTTAAGATTGCTGTTGTGAGAGCTATGAATTTTCTTGCACAAAACAGTTCGTAGCTCTCTCTACAGACAAATTCACATTGACATCTTGCCGGATTCCGCTCTGGTTACTTTATTTGTGGAAGATTCAACAGTTTGATATTTGTCTTGGTCTAAAATTTTCACTTCATCTATCCACTTTTTCTTGCCATTATCTCTTGTCGCAAAGCTTGAAGAGTGACATCAAGCCATCCCTTCCCAGTCAAATAAATTTTCCTTCTTTCTTGTTGATTTTGTCCAAGGATTTTAATCAAATGCGTTTCCTTGTGACAGGGGAAACCTTTTAAACATGGTGAGCTAACTTTTTAACTATTCTCCTGTTTATCTTCTTTTTTATTTTTTGGTACTCTGCTTTTGAACTTTGTGCCAAGTACGTGGTTTCGTTAATCACAATAAAGCTCATCTTTGCTTCTTTTTTCCAGAAAAGTTCCTAAGGAATATGTGCCTTGTGAGTCATCTCATTGGAAAGAATGGTTTCAATAGTTTCCAAGATATAAGCAGTGACGTTATGTTGGAAAGGCACTTCTAAGGCCACAACAAAAGCGAGATTCAAAATAAACTATTTAACTAGAAATATTAATACAATTTAAACAAATGGTGGGTTATTAATTTAAAAAAATTCTTGGCTAACATGTTTTGAAAACACCCAAAATCTTTTAAAAACTTCAATCGCATGTAGGAAAGAAACAACCTTTTCTTGCTGCTTATATAATAGGAAGGCAGGCAGTTAAACCTATGCTGAAATTGGTTTTATAAAACATGTAATGTACATTTAAGAACAAATTAAAAATGGGATTAATCTTTGTTGGAATATTAATATATTTTAAAAATTAATTAAACATGAATGAAAAATTATTATCAAATAACATTTAGACCATAAAAGTTTAAATAGTTTTGTGAATTGATTAGTGGGCTCATTAGTCTGGGCTTTGGTTTAATTAATAAAAAAAATATTTTGTTGTTATTATCAATTTCCTATCATAAATAATGAATTTTAATCGCTAGAACATCTTAATACATACATGAACCAATACATTAATTAATATAATAAGAATGAATGTATTTATGAATTTTCACGAACTATAATAATTCATGAATATTTATTAATGAGCATTCATCATAATTAATAAACATTAATGAATAATTAATAAATATTAATGAATTATGAGTAATTAATGTTTTGGTCCCAACTTCTATAAATAGGTGTTTTGGATGTGTGGAAAGTAAATTCACAAATTTCTTAAGTTTTTTTTTGTTGTTGGATTTTCTAAAACTTGTTCTTGTATTCTTTCTTTTTAATTTCCATCATTTGTTTTTTACCCCTATTTTTCAATATATTACAAAAATTCCTAGAAAGGAGATTTTAAGAATGGCATGAAGAAAGATAAATAGTATAAATTGGGCAGAACGAGGGAGAAAAGAAAATATCTCTTTCTATCTCTCTCTCACACAAACATGTCAAACTCTTTCTTGTTCTTTGCCGAATTTGAGCCTAAACCACACCTAACAAGGTTTCCAATCATAGGAGAAACATCATTGATCACGAAGCTAGTAGCTTTCTTGTTTTTTGACCAAAAGAAACCATATTTCCTCCTTTTGATCGTGAACCTGAACTAAACAACATAATAATTTGATTAACACTATCACTACCACCGATGGTAGCACAACTTCCAACCATCATTGACCACAACAATCCACCTTACAACCATAAATGATAGCAACACCAGGTAGAGCAGCTAAGCATTTAATAAGAGAGAGACAATCCGAGAGAAGAGAGAAGAGAGAAGGAGGAGAATACCTAAAACTTTGAGTGGCTAGATCTTTCACATAGATGGTGGTTAGTGTGCATCACTACCAGTGCAAGAAGGAAGGTAAGGAGAAGGCACTCCTAATTAAAAAAAAAAAACCTTCATTAGCAATGGTACGTGTTCTCATATGTTAGTGATTGATTAATATTTAAGAGTGTGTTTTTATCAAGATTTTAAATTATTATTTTACACTTGAAATATCAATAACTCCTTAACTAAAATATATTTTATAATAACATATCTAATACTATAAGATACCTTTAATTTATGGTAAATGTTCATCTTAAATGCAGGCCTATCACATAAATCAAGAGATTGTTGATGTGATTAACCATTGAAAGTGAAAAGATAAAGATAGGGCTAAACTTATAAAAAAATATTGGTTCAGTCCAAACTATAATATTTTTAAGTCATTGAGTCATATATGGAGCTGTAGAAATAAAACTTGGATTTGACTCTGTTCTATATAGATGAAAAGCTAAGATAAAGGTCTAAAAATTTATGAGGAGTCCAAATTCAAACAGGCTATTTTCAAGTTCAAATTGTAGCAACAATTAAGAAATCAAAATCTGTCCTACAACCCAAATATTATTCAGTGTTCAGCCTATATGTTGAGTTCTAAAAGTCCAAATGACATTGTTTTTGTTGGAAAGCTGAGATAATTTCCTAAAACTTTTATGAAAACAGTTTGTTTAAATTCTGATATTAGTAATAACGTTTTGTTTAGACAAGAAGATAAGAATTGTCACCAAGTCAAGATGTGGTCACCCACTCAACAATTCAATAGTGTTAAATTTTGACCTATAAAAGCAAGTATTTGCTATGCATTTAGGTATTTAAGTTTTCAAATCAAGATAATGTTCTTGCTCTCTCTTTATATTTTTGTAATATTTAAGTTTTGCTTTCATTAATATCTTATTTATGCCTTTCATTTCCTTTCCTTTACTTAGTTAACTTTTATCTTATTTATGTTCTTATCTTGTTTATTTATGTTTCTCTCTTTCATTATGTTTAGTTAAGTTTATTATATTAAGGTAAAAAGTTTACACTAATGGTGTAAGAATAAGTATAGTGTAAACTCAACATGGACTTTAATGTTTGATACTAACATGTTTTATATTTATTATCTTGTTCACTTTTAAAACTTTGCTCGTTAAATAGTTAAACTAGATTTATGTTATATAATCCTTGATACAATAAATACTTGGCACTTTCATATCTCAATCGTATGGTATAACTGACACTTGTGCTATGAAAGAAAGTTGATTTGTTGTTAACATAAGCTATAATTATGAATACTTGATAATATTTACAAGTATTAATATTATTCGAATAAGATAACAAATGTAATCATGTTAACAATTTATAATCCGATTGGAATCTCTTTTGTGTGTGGTTTCCAGTTGAGTAATAAAAAGAGTTTATATTATACTTTTTTGAAATACCATTAGTGGATCCTCTAACCTTAGCAATTGTTTTTATCTTTATTTAATCTTCACATTAATCTTACATCTTAAAGGCCTCTTTAAACCACCACCACCACCACCACCACCATCATCATCATTATTATTATTATTATATAGTTAACCTCCTTGTAGTTCAATCTCAGTCTTGCCATGTTATTTATTATTTCAACACTCCTACACTTGAGAAAAAGTGGTAATCTTTTGGTCGTGTCAGTGATAGTAGCGATGTGAGATCCCATATGTCAACATTGTCTAAATTATCAATGTTTCCACCACCACTCTAATAACTTTACAATGACCTAACCACTCTAGAAGGTAGATTCCAAACCCCAAATAATTATTTTAAGTATGATTAACATATTATTGATTTTTTTTATAAAAGATTGATTTTTTTTATTAATTGTGTTTTATTGTGATGGATTCCTATTATTTGAAGTGATATCATGTTATTGAATAATCCAAATGTTATTTTAGAATGAATTTGATGGGGGTAATGTGTTATGGATAGTTGAGAAAGCTAGTTAGTGTTGAGATTGTGAATTTGTTTTGCGATGCCAAAGTGTTTTTTTGAATTGGTTGTGGGTGTTGTTTTTAGCACAATTTTATTTTTGTAAGTCTACTTGGGAGAAATAAACCAATTTTGGTTATTATCATAGATTACTGAAGATCGGGTTGAAAATTCATTTTCACAAGTCCACCTAGTATAAATGAGCTAATTTTTGTCATTATCCTAGGTTAATGATGAACATATCAATTTCACTTTGTAAAAGTGAAATTATAAACAAACCAACACTAGTTATTATCCTAGGTTAAGGAAAATTATTTTTTCCAAATAAAAAGGTAATAAGAAAAAACATATAAAAGGTTTTCTTTTCTTATGAGCTTGGACTATTAGATTTCAGGGTGTCCCTGCCAATACACTTTTGAGCTACTATCTCATTCATCTAGTTAGTTGCTTTAAAAGAAAATAAAGTTACTTATGGTGACAATATTGTTTTTAAAAAATTAAAATATAAATATATGTAAAATTTTAATAATGATGTTTATTTGTATATACTCACTTTTTTATTTCAATATGAATATTTTATGTTCATGTTGATGTGCATGTGTGATGAATTTTTCTTGTGTTATGATTAGTACTTAAAAGTGCATTTTTATCATGGTTTTATATCATCATTTTGCACTTGAAGTATCAATAACTTCTTAACTAAAGCATGCTTATAATAATATATCTAATAATATAAGATACCTTTAATTTATGGTAAATGTTCATTTTAAATGCAGGCCTATCAAATAAATGAAAGGATTGATTGATGACTTTAAGAACTTAAATTGCAAGGGCAAAGAGATGACCAAAATTAGAAAAGAGATGTCGGTGCAATCCAAATCAGAACACTGTTCGGTAATTGGGTCATATCTGGAGCTATAGATCTCAGATTTGGGTCTACTTTATATGGATGGAAAGGTAAGACATAGGCCTATAACTTTCATACGGAGCCCAAGATCTAAAAAGGCCATTTTCAAGTCCAAATTGTAGCAACAACAAAGAAGCCCGAATCTGTCCTCCAGCCCAAGCACTGTTCAGTATTTTGGCCATATCTAGAGTTCTAGAAGTCTAAATGAGCTGAATGTTTTACATAAGATAGCTGAGAAAATTTTCTACAACTTTCATGTTTTCGAGTTGCTCTAATTTTGATGTTATTAATAACGTTTTGGGCAGACAAGAGAAGATAAGGATTGTCACCAAGTCAAGAGTTGGCCACCCACTTATCAATTAGTCATCAAATCAATAGTTCCAATTTTGGGCTATAAAAGGAGGCATTTGCTATGCATTTAGGCATCTTGGTGTCTAGATCAAGATCATGCTCTTCCTTTCTCTCTTTGTATTTTTTGTAATGTTTATGCTTTGCTTTCATTAATAGCAAGTTTATGCCTTTCATTTCCTTTCATTTACTTAGCTAACTTTTATCTTATTTATGTTCTTATTTTGTTTATTTATTTTTCTTTCTTTTATTATGTCTAGCTAAGTTTATTATGTTAAGGTGAAAAGGTTACACTAATGGTGTAAGAATAAGTATAGTGTAAACTCAAAATGGACTTTAATGTTTGATACTAACATGTTTTGTATTTGTTATCTTGTTCACTCTTTAATACTTTACTTGTTAAATAATTAATCTTGATTTATGTTGTATAACACTTGGTACAACAAATGCTTGGCACTTTCATAGCCCATACTGTATGGTATAACCGACACCTGAGCTATGAAAGGAACTTGATTTGTTGTTAACATAAGTTATAATCATGAATGCTTGACGAGATTTACAAGTATTAGCATTAATCGAATAAGATGACTAATGTAATCATGTTAACAATCTATAATCTGATTGGAACCTCCTTTATGTGTGGTTTCTAATTGACTAATAAGAGTTTATACTATACTTGTTTGACATACCATTAGTGGATCCTCTAACCTTGACATTTATTGTTATCATTGTTAAATCTTTACGTTAATATTTCATCTCCAAGTTCTCATCATCTTCTTCTTCTTCTCTTTCTTTATTATTATTATTATTATTATTGTTGTTGTTGTTGTTGTTGTTGTTGTTGTTGTTGTTGTTGTTGTTGTTACTATTATTATTGTTGTTGTTCTTATTGTTATTGTTGTTTTATTATTGTTATTTATAATTTGTACAATTAACCTCCCTATGGTTCGACCCCGGTCTTGCCGGGTTAGTTATTACTTCGACACTCCTGCACTTGGAAGAAGACATCAATCTTGTCGTCGTGTCATGTTACTTTTTAGGACACCTTTATTTAATAGTGTAAATGGATTTGGGCTGGATTGATATTATCTTACATAGACTGATAACTGTGAGATGTGATCTTTTTGTCAATTTCAATTGATATAATTGTCATAACTTAATTTTAAATTTCTCAAAAAAGAATTTATTCAAAAAATATAAAAAAATAAAAAATTTTAAATCAAAATTTTTTTACGGGACAAGACCTTGAGCCGTAACAGGTCAAAATACTAGAAGAATAATCAAACTGGAATATTTTGACAAGATGAGCAAAACAAAGAATTATTTTGAAACAGTTTAAGGTTGAAATCTGACTTGACCAAAATTAGAAAATTTAGTTAAGTTTAAAAACTTAATTAAATTTCTAATAGGTTAAATTGACTAAATTGAAGAACATGTTAGTTTAAAAGGTAATTTGGATAAAATTAGAGAAATTGATTAAGTTCAAAGACTTAATTATATTTCTAATGAGTTTTGATGATTAAATTAAGGACTCAATTTAAGAAAAATTAAGTTTGGAGGTTTACTTCAGATTAATCTGCAATAATTGAAATATGAGGGACCCAATTGACACTTTAAAAAGCCAAAATTATAGAGATCAAGAGATTGTTTTTGATTGATTAAAGATTCATACACTAAAATTGAAAGAATAAAGACTGAATTAAAATTATTAAAAATCCCATTTAAAAATCATAATTTTTAAGGTTTAGACAAATGGCATGTCACATAGATTAAATGTTATTTAGTCATTGTTTCTTCTTCTTCTTCTTCAACCGATAAGACTAATTGAGTTGTCATTTTGATATGAATGAATGTGACACCTTCAACCACCTTAAAGGCTCTAATTAACACCAATTGATTGAGAAACACTTCCTTTATAAGGATAAGCTATCCTTATCAAACATTTATATCTCATTTGGCATGATGCCTCCTCTACATTAGCAAATTCAAGTTGATTTAGGGCAAACCTTCTAACTAATGAATGTGGAGTTATAAACCTCCAAATCAAGTAAGGGTTGTTCCTAATGGTAGATTAGCATCCTCTCTACAGGGTTCAGATCCATGAATGGTATTTCATATAGAAATATCCATAGTGATTTTGATAAAATACCCAACCTAGTTAGATATGACTGAAAAATAAATTCATTTATGAAAGAAAAGACTATAGAGTTGTTTCCTCATGCTTGGATTCAATTTACAAAAAGAAAACAATAGAGACCTGGCACCATCACTTTCAAAATGAGGGTTTTTGAAGAGAAAAAATAAGAATTTTTCATAAAACCTCTTAACAAAACCATCATGGTTTTGCAACCTTTTATTTTAGGTTTGCTTATAAAAACGTAAGTGATCTTGAGTAGTAGGGACGTTGATTTTTGTAGAGGAAAAACAATATTGAGACAATATAGAATATTTTTGGTTTCTAGTTACCAAAAAATAGAGAGAAAGAGTTAAGAAAATCTAGAAAAAAAAAGATTACATTATTCAAGAAGATATACCTAAAACTTTGGTGAGATGGTATAGCGTAGTAGGCATACCTCTCCTTTAATGTCTTTCATGTCTATATTGTACTTGTTTATTATTAATTATGTTGATTTTATTTCAATTTAAAGTAATGTTTAATATATTATTGTTTTTAGATTTAATATGCATTACTTAAAGGAAAAAAATGTTCAAAATGGTTTTAAGTATATAACTTGTAGTTCTTTAATAAGAGAGGGCTAAACTTAGAAAAGAAATGCTGGTATAGTCTAAACTGAAATACTATTAAGTCATTGGGTCATATCTGGAGTTATAGAACTTGGATTTGGGTCTGCTCTATATTGATGGAAAGCTAAAACATAGGCTTAAAACTTTTATGTGGAGTCCAAGATTCAAAAAGGTTGTTTTCAAGTTCAAATTGTAGCAACAACAGAGAAGTCAAAGTCTATCATGCAGCCTAGATACTAGTCAGTGTTAAGCCTATATCTCGAGTTCTAGAAGTCGAAATGACCTTATTTTTTTGTTGTTAGAAAGTTGAGATAATTTTCTACAACTTTCATGAAGACAATCTATTTAAATTATGATGTTAGCAATGATATTTTGTTCATACAAGGAGATAAAGATTGTTATAAAGTCAAGATGTGGCCACCCACTCAACAATTAGTCAAAAAATCAATAGTTCTAAATTTTGGGCTATAAAAGGAGGTATTTGCCATGTATTTAAACATCTTGGTTTCATAACAAGATAATGTTCTTGCTCTCTCTTTATATTTTTTATAGTGCTTAAGTTTTGCTTTCATTAATCTTTTGTTTATGCCTTTCATTTCCTTTACTATATTTATATCTTATTTATGTTCTTATCTTGTTTATTTATGTTTCTCTCTTTCATTATGTTTAGTTAAGTTTATTATCTCAAGATGAAAAGGTTACACTAATGGTGTACGATTAAGTATAGTATAAACTTAATATGGACCTTAATGTTTGATACTAACATGTTTTGCATTTGTTATCTTATTCACTCTTTATACTTTGCTTGTTATATAGTTAATCTAAATTTATGTTGTATAACCCTTGATACAATTGACATGACAAAAAGACTGGTGTCTTCTTCCAAGTGTAGGAGTGTCAATGTAATAAATAACTCGACAAAACAAGGGTCGAATCATAAGGAGGTTAACTATATAAATTATAGTAACAACAACAACAACAACAACAATAAGTTAAAGAGGACTTTCAGATTGTAAGATTAATGTGAGGATTAAACAATGATAAAAACAATTGTCAAGGTTAGAGAAGCCACTAATGGTATTTCAAACAAGTATAATATAAACTCTTATTACTCAAACAGAAACCACACATAAAGGAGATTCAATAAGATTATAAATTACTAACATGATTACATTAGTCATCTTATTTGAATAATGCTAATACTTGTAAATATTGTCAGGTATACATGATTATAACTTATATTAACAAGAAGTCTAGTTCCTTTCATAGCACAAGTATAAGTTATACCATACAGTTTGTGCTATAAAAGTGCCGAACATTTGTTACACTAAGGTTATACAATATAAATCTAGATTAATCATTTAACAAGCAAAGTATTAAGAGTGAATAAGATAACAAATACAAAACATGTTAATATCAAACATTAATGTCCATGTTGAGTTTGTACTAAACTTATTCTTACACTATTAGTGTAACATTTTCACCTTGATATGATAAACTTAGCTAAACATAATGAAAAAGAGAAACATAAATAAATAAGATAAGAACATAAATTAGATAAAAGTTAATTAAGTAAAGGAAAGGAAATCAAAAGTATAAACAAATGATTAATATAAGCTAAACTTAAGCATTACAATAAAGAGAAAGTAAGAACATAATCTTGATCTGAAAACTAAGATGTCTAAATACATGGAAAATGCCTCTTTTTATAGGCCAAAATTGGGAACTATTGATTTAATGACTAATTGTTGAGTGGGTGGCCACATCTTAACTTAGTGACAATTCTTATCTTCTTATCTAAACAAAACGTCATTGCTAACATCAGAATTTATACAGATTTAAATCATGAAAGTTTTAGAAAATTATCTCAGCTTTCCAAAAGAATAAAAATTGAGGTCATTTGGACTTCTAGAACTCAAGATATGGGCTAAACACTAAATAGTGTCTGGGCTGTAAGACAGATTCAGACTTTTATATTATTACTAATATTTGGACTTCTAAATAGTAGAATTTAGTCTTATATTCCCATAAAGATTTTAGGCCTATTTCTTAGCTTTCTATCTATATAAAGCAGACCTAAATCCAAGTTTTATAACTCCAGTTATAATCCAATAATTGAATAGTGTTCCCGTTTGCACTAAACCAGTTCTTTTCATGACTTAGATTTAGAAAATTCATACTTGCATTTAAAGGAATTTGAGGAGGTCTATAACAAGTATAATGAAGTTTGGGCTATGAAAGTGCCAAGCATTTGTTGTACCAAGTGTTATACAATATAAATCTAGATTAGTCATTTAACAAGCAAAATATTAAAGAGTGAACAAGATAACAAATAGAAAACATGTTAGTATCAAACATTAAAATCCATGTTAAGTTTACACTATACTTATTCTAACACCATTAGTATAACCTTTTCACCTTGACATAATAAACTTAACTAAACATAATGAAAGAAAGAAAAATAAATGAACAAAATTAGAATATACATAAGATAAAAGTTAACTAAGTAAAGGAAAGGAAATGAAAGGCATCAATAAGATATTAATGAAAATAAAACTAAAAAATACAAAGAGAGAAAGAAGAGCATGGTCTTGATTTGGAGTTCAAGATGCCTAAATGCATGGTAAATGCCTCCTTTTATAGGCGAAAGTTGGGAACTATTGATTTGATGACTAATTGATGAGCAGGTGGCCAACTCCTGACTTGGTGACAATCCTTGTCTTTTCTTGTCTGCCCAAAACGTCATTGATACTGTTAGAATTGGAACCACTTGAAAACATGAAAGTTGTAGGAAATTATCTTAGCTTTTAAGAAAAAAAAAAGTAGAGGTCATTTCATATAAAGTAGACCTAAATTCGAGATCTATAGCTCCAGATATGACTTAATTACCAAACAGTGTTCCGGTTTGGACTACATCAGCATCTCTTTTCTAAGTTTGGCCATCTCTTTATCCTTTCAATTTCTGTTCTTAAACTCATCAATCAATCCTTTTATTTATGTGATAGGCCTATATTTAAAATGAACATTTACCATAAATTAAAGGTATCTTATATTATTAGATATGTTATTATAAAACATACTTTAGTTAAGGAGTTATTGATACTTCAAGTGCAAAATGATGATATAAAACCTTAATAAAAATGCACTTTTAAGTACTAATCACCCGATAAAGCAATGAAAGGATAAGTGTGTTTAAACATTGTATTCATTCGATCAAATATTGTACAGACATGTAGTTTCTCTTCAATTGTTTTTCCAATAAAGTCCTCTTTTGCTAAAGCTTTGGGGATGACCCTAAAAAAGTGAATGCCTCCTAAAAATATAGCTATTGACATACCCTCTATTAACCCAATACTGTCTCTTCTATATACTAAATGGATCTTTCTCTCAGCTAGTACCTGACCTAGATGACTTGCTAATTATAAAAACTCTTTTTCTTTCCTAGGACTGGGTCCACCGAAAACACAATTATTTTTTATTTGATGACTTGAGGAACTTGTCATTTCTACACACTTCTATATCTGTTGAATATGTGGGTTCAGTAGAAACGAAGTGGAGGAAGAGAAGATTTTATAAATGAGAAATTGAAAATGCAATCATATCACTTATATATAGGCCAGTTAAAGTCTCTCTATCTCTCTCTCTCTCTCTTTTAAAAAACATGACTATGTACTGGTAGTTGTGATTATGACTCATATTTTCCCTTGGTTTTACATCCAAGAATAGTTTAAACACCCTCTATGGGTCGGAAATAGGCTTCCTATCCAGTTTTTTTTTAAAACTAGCAAGCATGGTCTTTTTTTAGTTAGATTCCCAAGATTATGATGAGTACGTTTTTTATGAAAATGGGATCATAAATCATGAATTGTACGATGTATATCTCCAATATGATGAGACTTAAGAGTCAATAGAAGATTGTCTAAAAAATCTCTATGTTTTGAAATAAATCCCACCTTTTGTCAATTTTCACAGGTTTTGCAAAATGTATGTGAGTCATTGGACATGGTGGGCTAGTAAAATCGATATTTTAAGATTTTTGCAGTCTTTTTTTTTAACAAGAAATGATCCCTACATGCCTTAGAGTGACAAAATTTAATTACACTACTTATCTCATTGTCGAGAATGCATTTTTGAAATATTTGATTATGACAATATTTGAATAAGTAAGGGTCATCCCAATAAAAGTTTTGCACATCCCTAAAAAACTTTCTTTTTTCTTGGTTATCCAAATAAGTTGGTAAAAATTTGATAGTAAGAAAATTGATATTTTTAGGAAACTAAGGCACTAAACTAAGAGAAAGTAAAGATTCATCAGGAAAGTAATTATCGATTGGTGTGATGTCTAATGTCGAATCTATTGTCAATTTTGATAAATGATCCGCGACAATATTTTCGGTGTCTTTTTTATCCTCAATTTCTTCTTGTTTGAAATTTTCAAATATTTCATAATCATGATTAACTTTTCTTTGTTTTGTCATGACATGAGAAAATGGAAGTATTGGTGGGGAATCAGTCTTTTTTTTGTAATGTTAAGGTTTAACCCCTTCCTTGCCCTCAAAGATTGACTCATCATCTTTCTCACAAGGTTCAAGAATTGGTTTTTTAATAACCTTACCACTATGGAGAGTAATGACTGATTGGACTTGATCTATGTGTTGGCTTCCGGAACTACTTGTATTTGCATTGTATTGCCCCTTGGGATTTCATTGTGGTTGAGATGGAAACTACCTTAAAAACTGAGAGCAGATATGAATTTTGCAAGAGTATATTTTAAATGTGCTATAGTTTACGCATGTTAAGTGTTAATTGCCTCTTAGTTTTAATGAATACATGCAATGTTTTCTCAAGATTTTTTCTAGGAGGTAGAGCATAAAGAGGTGCATATCCATGAGAATTTTAAAAATTATGGTGTGCTTGAAATGGCGGCTGTGAATTTTATGCATTATTGTTATCACTCTCCAAACTGAAATTTAGGTGATTTCTCCAACTAGAGTTGTATGTTTGTGAATATGAGTTATAATTGAGCCTTTGGAAACCATTCAAAACATGGGCTTGTTCACGGAGGCATTCCCTAAAAGAAGGCAAAGTTGGATAGTCATTAGTTAAGTGTTCATTGGTTTTACAGATTTGACACACAATGTTTTGAATAGATTTTAATTGACTACTCTTTTTTAATTCTAGTTCATCGACTTTTCTAGCTAAAAATGCAAAATTGGCTTGAAGATCATAATCTTCTCTAAGGTTGTACATACCTCCACTAGATGTATGAGGTTGAGTTTTACTCGGTACTTCATAAATACCTACAATGTCCAAATTTTGAGCATTTTCAGCTAAAAAGTCTAAGTACTCTATTGCTTCATTAGAGTATTTATCTTTAAAAGTTCAATTTCACATCAATTCCACCATTTGCCTATCTTTAGGTGTTAACCCTTCATCAAAATGCGAAACCAATCTCCATGTTTCAAAATCATGATGAGGGCTAGTATTAAGCAACTCTAAATATCTATCCCAATATTGGTAAAATGTTTCTCCTGGTTTTTGAGTGAAAATAGTAATTTGTCTAATTTGTGTTTTGAAAGAGTTTGTTCTATGAGAAAGGAAAAACTTCTTTAAAAACTATTATTACATTTCATTCCAAGCACGAATGGATCATAGTCTCAAATTTTGTAGCCATGTTTTAGCTTTATCTTTTAATGAAAAAGAAAAAAGCTTTAATCTAATTGTGTTCATGCTATAATTTACGTCATTATAGATGTTACAAACCTCCTCAAATTTCCTTAAATGCAAGTATGGATTTTATAAATCTAAGCCATGAATAGAAGATGAAAGTTGAATAATGTCTGACTTAAAATTAAAATGAGATGCATTATGGGGAAAACTATGCATGATGATGCACTTGTTCTTGTAGGATTCATGTGGTTTCTAAGTGTTCTAACATAATTATTCTCATTATAAAGCCACTAATTATCTTCTTTAGCCATATTTTCTGAAAATAATGAGCATGCCTACAAAGTCTACCACTTAATGTACGTGTCCAAACTCTCATACATATGTAAGAAGAGAATAAAAGGACAAAGAAAACAAAAGAAACAAAGTTAGACCCAAGAAAAGTAAAAAGAGAAAATAAAATAAAAATTATAATTTATACAAGAATTTACCTCCCCTGCAATGATGCTAAAAATTTGACATGATCAAAAGATTGATGTCTTCTCCAAAGTGCAGTAGTGTCGAAGCAATAAATAACCCGACAATATTGAGATCGAACCATAGGGAGGTTAACTATATAAATTATAAATAACAATAAGAACAACAACAACAACAATAATACTATTAATGTTAATACTAATACTAATACTAATACTAATAATCATAAAAATAATAAGTTAAAGAGGACTTTGAGATTGTAAGATTAATATAAGGATTAAATAAGGATAAAAACAAATGTTAAGGTTAGAGGATCCACTAATGATATTTTAAACAAGTATAGTATAAATTCTTTTTTATTACTAAATTGAAAACCACACATAAAGGAGGTTCCAATCGGATTATAAATTGTTAACATGATTACATTAGTTATCTTATTTGGATAATGCTAATATTTGTAATTATTGTCAGGTATTCATGATTATAACTTATAGATTATACCATATGGTTGGGCTATGAAAGTTCCAAGGATTTGTTGTATCAAATGTTATACAACGTAATTCTAAATTAACTATTTAATAAGCAAAGTATTAAAAGTGAGCTAGTTAACAAATACAAAATATGTTAGTATCAACCATTAAAGTCCATGTTGAGTTCATATTATACTTATTCTTACACGATTAATGTAGCCTTTTTACCTTGACATAATAAACTTAGCTAAACATAGTAAAGAAGAGAAACATAAATAAACAAGATAAGAACATAAATAAGATATAGGTTAACTAAGTAAAGGAAATGAAAAACATAAATAAGAGATTAATGGAAGCAAAACTTAAACATTACAAAAATATAAAGAAAAAGAGTAAGAACATGATCTTGATATGAAAACCATGATACTTAAATGCATGGCAAATGCCTCCTTTTATAGGCCAAAATTGAAAACTATTGATTTATGGACTAATTGTTGAGTGGGGGGACAACTTTTGACTTGGTGACAATCTTTATCTTCTTGTCTGAACAAAATGTCAGTGCTAACGTCAGAATTCGAACAGACTTAAATCATGAAAGTTCTAGAAAATTGTCTTAGCTTTCTAACAAAAAATAATCGAGGTCATTTGGACTTCTAGAACTCAAGATATGTGTTGAACACTAAATAGTGTCTAGGCTACAAGACAGATTCCGACTTCTCTTTTGATGATAAGATTTGGACTTCCAAACGCTAGAATTGAGTTTTTGATAATCATGAATAGTTTAGGCCTATGTCTTAGCTTTTCATCTTTATAGAGAAGATCTAAATCCAAGTTTTATAGCTTCAGCTACAACCCGATGACTAAACAGTGTTCTAGTTTGGATTGCACTAGTATCTCTTTTCTATCCTCTCTTTGTCTTCTTAATTTCAGTAGTTAAACTCATCAATAAATCATTTCATTTATGTGATGAACCTGCATTTAAAATGAACACTTACAATAAATTAAAAGTATCTTATAATATTAGACATGATATTATAAAACATACTTTAGTTAAAGAGTTATTGATACTTCAAGTGCAAAATGATGATATAAAACTTTAATAAAAATACACTTTTAATTACTAATCACAAACCAAATAGGATATAAGACCTTTTGACCTAATGTTTTTTACATGACCTGACTAGGTCGACTAGACCAAGTAGACCTAAAATTTTTGGTTCCACCATAAACTAAATAAAAAATCTTGGTTTGACCTAAAAACAAAACCAAAGCCAAAAAAAGATTAAACACCTACAAAATAAAAAAACTTAAAATTCATGAACAAAATGCATTAAACACAAGAACACAAAGAACACTTAAAACCAAACTTAGTAATGTGGGTTCCAAATCAAACCGAATTTGATCACAACAAAGACACGTACATGTTAGAAATCATACAAAGATCAATAATCTAGCATCTAATCACTTTAGTTATCACTAAAATATCATAATTTTATCAAAATGAGTTTCGATTCTAAACCAAAATCCTATGATTAAAAGCCATTGAAATGGTGTTATTGATGTAAATAAACATTAGATTAATGGTCGATCATGCATAAGGAAGGGTTCTAGGAATATAAATGAAACAAAACAAGTCAAAATCATATAATTAAGGTAATGTTCTTGGGTAAAACACTAAGAAAATTCAATGTGAACCTAGCAATATGGCTTTTAAACCAGAGTAGATATGGGCAAACTGAAGGCATATACATGTTGAAATCATGAAAATATCAATAATCTAAACATGTTATCATCCTTTCACTTTGATTTTCAATGAATCATCATAATTTGGCCAAAATAGGTTTCAATTCAAAACCAAAACCCTATAATTAAAAACTATTTAAACATATTATTAATGTGAATAAAAATTAGATTATTAGTTAATTATGCATAAGAAAAATTTATATGCAAAGAAATGGACCAAAATTGATCCAAATCTAGGGGCTAAAACAATGTTCTTTCAAAGAACATAAAGAACATTACCTAAACGCAGAGAAAAAAAATCAGCCATGCCTAAAAATAGTAGCCACTAATAAGCCCAAAAATGGTCTTTGTCTTCAACTCGGTTAACATGAAATCTTAATCTTGGCAATTCTTTTTAACTAGAACAATTTTTTTTATTACTTCTTGATCATGGAGTTTGAGAACTTAGTGTTTTCTAATTGTAGGGTTGAATTGATAGTTCCTAGTTGCGGGGTTTGAAAACTTGATGCTTCTTGATTGTAAGGCTGACTTATCACTTCTTGATTGCGAGGTTTAAAAACTTAGTGCTTCCTGATTGCATGGTTAATCTTAAGACTTTTCTTAATGATAGAAATCTCTTTTTGAGAATTTCCTACTAGTAGAGTTCTCCTTAATTTCCTTCCTAATTGCAGGGTTTAATTGAGACTCCTTGTTATCACAACTTAGTAACTCTTTCTTCGTAAACTCATTCTCATCAAAATTTTATTAGATGTCTTTAAAGATTTTTCCTGAAAAATTTAAAAATACTCATGCAATGTTTTGGGGTTAGTTGACATGCATGCATTCTTACCTATATTGAAATATAGTCTTTCCTTTTTGATGCTTCGTTGTGATATGGTGCCTTTACTTGTTATCCAAGGCTTTTTCAATTTTCTGATTCACAAGCTTATTTGAGTTTACCGTAAGTTAATCCTTTACTCAAATATAAATGCAGTGCCCATTCTCAGCTGTTCATAATAATTAATGCTCTCATTATTTATTAAGTTTGATCATGCCCTCCAAGTATGACATTGCTTGTGACACGACTAAAAGATTGATGTCTTCTCCCAAGTACAGGAGTGTCGAAGTAATAAATAACCCGATAAGACCGGGGTCAAACCACAAGGAGGTTAATTGTACAAATTATAAATAACAATAATACAACAACAACAATAATAATAACAACAATAATAATAGTAATAACAACAACAACAACAACAACAACAATAATAATAATAATAATAGTAGTAGTAGTAGTAGTAGTAGTAGTAGTAGTAGTAGTAATCATAATAATAACAACAACACCAATAATAAAGAAGAAGAAGAAGAAGAAGAAAAGTTGATGAGAACTTTGAGATGAAAAATTAATGTAAGGATTAAATAATGATAACAAACAATGTCAAGGTTAGAGGATTCACTAATGGTATGTCAAACAAGTATAGTATAAACTCTTATTATTCAATTGGAAACCACACACAAAGGAGGTTCCAAACATATTATAGATTGTTAACATGATTACATTAGTCATTGATTAGTACTTAAAAGTGTATTTTTATCATGGTTTTTTGCACTTGAAGTATCAATAACTCCTTAACTAAAATATGTTTTATCATAATGTATCTAATAATATAAGATACCTATAATTTGTGGTAAATGTCTATTTTTAATGCAGGCCTATCACATAAATGAAAGGATTGATTGATGACTTGAAGAACCTAAATTGCAAGGATAAAGAGATGGTCAAACTTAGAAAAGAGATGTCGGTGCAATCCAAACCGGAACACTGTTCGGTAATTGGGTACTATCTGGAGCTACAGATCTCAGATTTAGGTCCAATTTATATGGATGGGAAGGTAAGACATAGGCCTACAACGTTCATATGGAGCCCAAGATCTAAAAAGGCCATTATCAAGTCCAAATTGTAGCAACAACAAAGAAGCCCGAATCTGTCTTCCAACCCGAGCACTGTTTGGTATTTTGGCCATATCTAGAGTTCTAGAAGTCCAAATGAGCTGAATTTTTTACACCAGAAAGCTGAGACAATTGCCTACAACGTTCAGGTTTGCAACTGGCTCCAATTTTGACGTTATCAATGACGTTTTGGGCAGACAAGAGAAGATAAGGATTGTCACCAAGTCAAACGTTGGCCACCCACTTATCAATTAGTCATCAAATCAAAAGTTCCCAATTTTGGCCTATAAAAGGAGGCATTTGCCATGCATTTAGGCATCTTGGTTTTCAGATCAAGATCATGCTCTTCCTTTCTCTCTTTGTATTTTTTATGCTTTGTTTTCATTAATATTAAGTTTATGCCTTTCATTTCCTTTCCTTTACTTAGTTAACTTTCATGTTCATATTTTGTTTATCTATTTTGCTTTCTTTCATTATGTCTAGCTAAGTTAGTTATGTCAACGTGAAAAGGTTACACTAATGGTGTAAGAATAAGTATAATGTAAACTTAATATGGACTTTAATGTTTGATACTAACATGTTTTATATTTGTTATCTTGTTTACTCTTTAATACTTTGCTTGTTAAATAACTAATCTTGATTTATGTTGTATAACACTTGGTACAACAAATGCTTGGCACTTTCATAGCCCATAATGTATGGTATAACCGACACCTGAGCTATGAAAGGAACTTGATTTGTTGTTAACATAAGTTATAATCATGAATGCTTGACGAGATTTACAAGTATTAGCATTAATTGAATAAGATGACTAATGTAATCATGTTAACAATATATAATCTAATTGGAACCTCCTTTGTGTGTGGCTTCCAATTCAATAATAAGAGTTTATATTATACTTGTTTGATATACCATTAGTGGAACCTCTAACCTTGACATTTGTTATTATTATTGTTTAATCCTTACATTAATTTTCCATCTCCAAGTTCTCGTCATCTTCTTCTTCTTCTCTTTCTTTATTATTATTATTATTACTACTACTACTACTACTACTACTACTACTATTATTATTGTTATTATTATTAGTATTAGTAGTATTACTATTATTACTATTATTACTATTATTATTATTATTATTATTATTATTGTTATTATTGTTATTTTTGTTATTGTTGTTATTGTTATTGTTATTGTTGTTGTATTATTGTTATTTATAATTTGTACAAATAACCTCCCTGTGGTTCGACCCCGGTCTTGCCGGGTTATTTATTACTTCGACACTCCTGCACTTGGGAGAAGACATCAATCTTTTAATCGTGTCAAGTTTTTGGCGCCGTTGCCGGGGAGGTAAGTTCTTGTATAAATTATAGTCTTTATTTTATTTTCTCTTTTCACTTTTCTTGTATATAACTTTGTTTCTTTTCTTTTGTTTTTTTTTATTTTGTTTTCTTCCTCCTTCTTTTGCTTTCTTCTTCTTTTTTTATTTTATTCCTACACGTGCATGAGAGTGTGGTCACGTACATCAAGTGGTAGCCTTTGTAGGATATCCTCATCATTTTCAGAAAATATGGCCGTAGAAGATAATCAATCACTTCAAAATGAGAATAATGAGAATAACCGTACTAGAACACTTAGAGACCACATGAATCCCACAAGAACAAGTGCACCATCATGCATAGTTTTTCCTCCCGATGCATCTCATTTTAATTTTAAACCAGGTATTATTCAACTTTTACCTTCTTTTCATGGCTTAGAATTGGAAAATCCATACTTGCATTTAAGGGAATTTGAGGAGGTCTGCAACACATATACTAATTTAAATTGTAGCATGAACACCATCAGATTAAAGCTTTTTCCTTTTTCATTAAAAGATAAAGCTAAAACATGGCTACAAAATTTAAGACCAGGATCCATTCGTGCTTGGGATGAAATGCAACAACAATTTTTAAAGAAGTTTTTCCCATCTCATAGAACAAACTCTTTCAAAAGACAAATCACCACTTTCACTCAAAAACCAGGAGAAACATTTTACCAATATTGGGATAGGTATCGAGACTTGCTTAGTACTTGCCCTCATCATGGTTTGAAACATGGAGATTGGTTTCACATTTCTATGAAGGGTTAACACCTAAAGATAGGCAAATGGTTGAATTGATGTGCAATGGAACTTTTGAAGATAAAGACCCTGATGAAGCAATGGAGTACTTAGACTTGTTAGCTGAAAATGCTCAAAATTGGGACACCGCGGGTACATATGAGGCACCGAGTAAAACTCAACCTCATACATCTAATGGAGGTATGTACAACCTTAGGGAAGATCATGACCTTCAAGCCAAGTTTGCATCTTTAGCTAGAAAAGTCGAGGCACTAGAATTGAAAAAGAGTGGTCAATTAAAATATATTGAAAACATTGTGTGTCAAATCTGTGAAACAAATGAACACTCAACCAGTAACTGTCCAACCTTGCCTTCTTTTAAGGAATGTCTCCATGAACAAGCCTATGCTTTAAACTGTTTCGAAAGGCCCAATCATAACCCATATTTGCAAACATATAACCCTGGTTGGAGAAATCACCCAAATTTTAATTGGAAGAATGAGAACAACAATGCACAAACTTCACAACCACCATTTCAAGCACACCATAATTTCCAAAATTATCATGGATATGTACCTCCTCATGCTCCACCTCCTATAAGAAATTTTGAGGAAACTTTGTATGCATTCATTGAAAAGCAAGAGACAATCAACACTCAACTTGCTCAAAGCATACAGATTTTAAAGATACTCTTGCAAAATTCACATCTGCTCTCAATTTTCAAGAGAAAGGTAAGTTTCCATCTCAACCACAGCAAAATCCCAAGGGGCAATACAATGCAAATGCAAGTAGTTCTGGAAGTCAACACATGGATCAAGTCAAATCAGTCATCACTCTTCGCAGTGGTAAGGTTATTAAAAAACCCACTCTTGAACCTTGTGAGAAAGATGATGAGTCAATCTCTAAGGGTAAGGAAGGGGTTGAATCTGAATATTGCAAGGAAAAGACTGATTCCCTACCAGCACTTCCATTTCCTCATGCCATGACCAATCAGGAAGACATCGATGATGAAAAAGGCACCGAAAGTGTTGATGCGGATCTTTTATCAAAAGTGACAACAGATTCGACACCTGACATCACACCAATCAATTATTCTTTTCCTGATGAATCTCTACTTTCTCTTAGTTCAATGCCTTGGTTTGCTAAAAATATCGATTTTCTTGCTTCAGGATTTTTGCCAGCTCACTGGAGTACCAAAGACAAAAGAAAATTTTTGAGCAACGTGCAAAACTTTTATTGGGATGACCTTTACTTATTCAATTATCGTCCTGATCAAATATTTCAAAGATGCTTTCCCGATAATGAGGTAAGTAATTTCATTAAATTTTGTCACTCTAAGGGACGTGGGGATCATTTCTCGTCAAAAAAGAGGACTGTAGAAATCTTACAAAGTGGATTTTACTGGCCCACCATATTCAAGGAGTCACATGCATTCTGCAAAAACTGTGAAAATTGTCAGAAGGTGGGATTTATTTCAAAACACAGAGAGTCTTTAGATAATCTTCTATTGACTCTTAAATCTCATCATAGTCGAGATAAGCATCGTGCAATTCATGACTTATGAACCCATTTTTATAAAGAACATACTTGGCATAGTCTTGAGAATCTGACTAAAAAAGACCATGTTTGCCAGTTTTTAAGAAAACTGGATGGGAAGCCTATCCCCGACCCATTGAGGGCGTTTAAGCTGTTCTTGGACGTAAAACCAAGGGAAGATGTGAGCCACAATCACAACTGCGATTTGAATTTTTTTTGTTTGTAAAAACTTGTGTCTTTTGGTTTTATTATTGTGTTTTGTTATTTCTTATTTTTGTTTCAGTGTGTTTCAGGTTTTGTCAGTGTTCGTTACTTCAGGTGATATCTTCTATACTCTATCTTTCTACCTTAGAACATTGAGGACAATGTCTCGTTTTGGTTGGGGGGAGGGGGTAGTAGTTGATAAAAAAAAATAAATTGTTTTTCATTTCATAAAGCATGTGCATAATTGTTGTTACTAGGATGGCAGAGTAAAGGAGTTCTTTTGTTAAAGTGACTCTTGAGACGCATCTTAGTAACCATTCTTAACAAGGTCTATTATAATACTTCCTGAAATATTCAGGTTTACAAACTCTCGTATTGTTACCACTTAATTCTGCTCATATACTTATTTAACATGTATTCTTAAACCTTAATTTACACACACACACTTTAACATATGATTGTGGGTTGCATATTGGATTAGTACATTATTTATGTTCTTTTGTTAAAGGTAACAACTAAGGGAAAGGGATTGTATATAATTAAAAAAAACAAAAACATGAAGAAAAAAAAGAAAAAAAAAAGAAAAAAAATGATGATAATAAAAATGTAGATAAGTTTGGTTTCGTAGCCTCCCTAACCTAAGCAATTAAGCCCGAAGGGGTGTTTTAACACCTAATACCCTAAAGTCAACTGACTTGGGAGCTATTGGTCCAACGCTTGTTACATGGGTTGAGGAGAAAAGCTTAAGGGAATCAAACATTGCACTATCTACATATCAGTATCTGCGACCCGAGTTACTAAGCTCGTTGGGGAGTCTTAACACCTAATGCCCTAAGACCAACTGGTCTGGGAGTTATTAGCTGAAAGCTCGTTACATGGGTTAAAGATGCATGATGTTTTTAAATTATATGTATATAGATTCAAAAAAAAAAAAAACGAAAAAAAAGAGACAAAAATAGTAATCCCAACCCAAGGAAGTTAACCTTAAACATTAGAACAAAAAATTTTGTTTTCTTCCAAGAAAAGCCCCATAATTATGTGTTGATACATTGAGCACAAAAAAAAAGGTTTATTAATATCTTGTTAAGAGGTATTGAGCAGATATATAAATTTAATGAGAGTTTGTTTATCTGGATAGATTAATGGAAGTTAAATGATGAATACCTTGCTTTGTGAAATTTGCAAATTGTTTTAACGCTTTGATTACTAGGGACTAGTAATAAGCTGGTTGAGGGGTGTGATTAGTACTTAAAAGTGTATTTTTATCATGGTTTTATATCATCATTTTGCACTTGAAGTATCAATAACTCCTTAACTAAAATATGTTTTATAATAATGTATCTAATAATATAAGATACCTATAATTTGTGGTAAATGTCTATTTTTAATGCAGGTCTATCACATAAATGAAAGGATTGATTGATGACTTGAAGAACTTAAATTGCATGGATAAAGAGATGGTCAAACTTAGAGAAGAGATGTCGGTGCAATCCAAACCGGAACACTGTTCGGTAATTGGGTCATATCTAGAGCTATATATCTCAGATTTAGGTCCAATTTATATGGATGGAAAGGTAAGACATAGGCCTACAACTTTCATATGGAGCCCAAGATCTAAAAAGGCCATTATCAAGTCCAAATTGTAGCAACAACAAAGAAGCCCGAATCTGTCTTCCAGCCCGAGCACTGTTCGGTATTTTGGCCATATCTGGAGTTCTAGAAGTCCAAATGAGCTGAAGTTTTTACACAAGAAAGCTGAGACAATTGCCTACAACTTTCATGTTTGCAACTGGCTCCATTTTTGACGGTATCAATGACGTTTTGGGCAGACAAGAGAAGATAAAGATTGTCACCAAGTCAAAAGTTGGCCACCCACTTATCAATTAGTCATCAAATCAATAGTTCCCAATTTTGGCCTATAAAAGGAGGCATTTGCCATGCATTTAGGCATCTTGGTTTCCAGATCAAGATCATGCTCTTCTTTTCTCTCTTTGTATTTTTTGTAATGTTTATGCTTTACTTTCATTAATATCAAGTTTATGCCTTTCATTTCCTTTCCTTTACTTAGTTAACTTTTATGTTCTTATTTTGTTTATTTGTTTTCCTTTCTTTCATTATGTCTAGCTAAGTTAATTATGTCAAGGTGAAAAGGTTACACTAATGGTGTAAGAATAAGTATAATGTAAACTTAATATGGACTTTAATGTTTGATACTAACATGTTTTGTATTTGTTATCTTGTTCACTCTTTAATACTTTGCTTGTTAAATGATTAATCTTGATTTATGTTGTATAACATTTGGTACAACAAATGCTTGGCACTTTCATAGCCCATAATGTATGGTATAACCGACACCTGAGCTATGAAAGGAACTTGATTTGTTGTTAACATAAGTTATAATCATGAATGTTTGACGAGATTTACAAGTATTAGCATTAATTGAATAAGATGACTAATGTAATTATGTTAACAATATATAATCTGATTGGAACCTCCTTTGTGTGTGGTTTCCATTTCAATAATAAGAGTTTATACTATACTTGTTTGATATACCATTAGTGGAACCTCTAACCTTGACATTTGTTATTATTATTGTTTAATCCTTATATTAATTTTCCATCTCCAAGTTCTCATCTTCTTCTTCTTCTTCTATTTCTTTATTATTATTATTATTATTAGTAGTAGTAGTAGTAATACTATTATTATTATTATTATTAATATTATTATTATTATTATTATTATTGTTGTTGTTGTTGTTGTTGTTGTTGTTGTTTTTGTTGTTTTATAATTGTTGTTTATAATTTGTACAATTAACCTCCCTGTGGTTCGACCCCGGTCTTGCCGGGTTATTTATTACTTCGACACTCCTGCACTTGGGAGAAGACATCAACCTTTTAGTCGTGTCAACAAGAAAGCTGAGACAATTTCCTACAACTTTTATGTTTTCAAGTGGCTCCAATTTTGACATTATCAATGATGTTTTGAGCAGACAAGAGAAGATAAGGATTGTCACCAAGCCAAGAGTTGGTCACCCACTCATCAATTAGTCATCAAATCAATACTTCCTAATTTTGGCTTATAAAAGGAGGTATTTTCCATGCATTTAGGCATCTTGGTTTCCAGACCAAGATCATGCTCTTGCTTTCTCTCTTTGTATTTTTTGTAATGTTTATGCTTTGCTTTCATTAATATCAAGTTTATGCCTTTCATTTCCTTTCATTTACTTAGTTAACTTTTATCTTATTTATGTTTGTATTTTTTTTTTATTTTTCTTTCTTTCATTATGTTTAGCTAAGTTTATTATGTCAAGGTGAAAAGGTTACACTAATGGTGTAAGAATAAGTATAATGTAAACTTAATATGGACTTTAATGTTTGATACTAACATGTTTTGTATTTGTTATCTTGTTCACTCTTTAATACTTTGCTTGTTAAATGACTAATCTTGATTTATGTTGTATAACACTTGGTACAACAAATGCTTGGCACTTTCATAGCCCATAATGTATGGTATAACCGACACCTGAGCTATGAAAGGAACTTGATTTGTTGTTAATATAAGTTATAATCATGAATGCTTGATGAGATTTACAAGTATTAGCATTAATCGAATAAGATGACTAATGTAATCATGTTAACAATATATAATTAAATTGGAACCTCCTTTGTGTGTGGTTTCCACTTGAATAATAAGAGTTTATACTATACCTGTTTGACATACCATTGGTGGATCCTCTAACCTTAACATTTATTGTTATCATTGTTTAATCCTTACATTAATATTCCATCTCAAAGTTCTTATCATCATCTTCATCTTCTTTTTCTTTATTATTATTATTGTTACTACTACTACTACTACTACTACTACTATTATTGTTGTTGTTGTTGTTGTTGTTGTTGTTGTTGTTGTTGTTATTGTATTATTGTTATTTATAATTTGTACAATTAACCTCCTTGTGGTTCGATCCTGGTCTTGCCGGGTTATTTAGTACTTTGAAACTCCTACACTTAAGAGAAGACATCAATCTTTTAGTCGTGTCACATTTGTTGTACCAAGTGTTATACAACATAAGTCAAGATTAGTAATTTAGCAAGCAAACTATTAATGAGTGAACAAGATAACAAATACAAAACATGTTAGTATCAAACATTAAAGTCCATATTAAGTTTACACTATACTTATTCTTACACCATTAGTGTAACCTTTTCACCTTGACATAATAAACTTAACTAAATATAATGAAAGAAAGAAAAATAAATAAACAAAATAAGAATATAAATAAGATAAAAGTTAACTAAGTAAATGAAATGAAATGAAAGACATAAACTTGATATTAATGAAAGAAAAGTATAAACATTACAAAAAATACAAAGAGAGAAAGCAAGAGTACGATCTTGATCTGAAAACCAAGATGCCTAAATGCATGGCAAATGCCTCCTTTTATAGGCCAAAATTGGGAACTATTGATTCTATGACTAATTGATGAGTGGGGGACCAACTCTTGACTTGGTGACAATCCTTATCTTCTCTTATCTGCCTAAAACGTCATTGATAATGTTAAAATTAAAGCCATTTGAAACATGAAAGTTGTAGGAAATTATCTCAGCTTTCTTGTGTAAAAAATTCAGGTCATTAGAACCTCTAAAACTCTAGATATGGGCCAAACACTGAATAGTGCTCGGGCTAGAAGACAGATTCAGACTTCTTTGTTGTTGCTATAATTTGGACTTGAAAATGACTTTTTTATATCTTAGGCTCTATATAAACGTTGTAGGCCTCTATCTTACGTTTCCATCTATATAAAGTAGACCTAAATCTGAGATCTACAGCTCCAGATATGACCCAATTTCCAAATAGTGTTCCGATTTGGATTGCACCGACATCTCTTTTCTAAGTTTGGTCATCTCTTTGTCTTTTCAATTTCAGTTATTAAATTCATCAATCAATCCTTTTATTTATGTGATAGGCCTGCATTTAAAATGAACATTTACCATAAATTAAAGGTATCTTATATTATTAGATATATTATTATGAAACATGCTTTAGTTAAGAAGTTATTGATACTTCAAGTGCAAAATGATGACATAAAATCTTGATAAAAATGCACTTTTAAGTATTAATCATTATGATATCCATTTATATATTTTAAAACATGCTTATGATAACCCGTGTTAATTCTTTCAACCTATGAACTAGGTCTTACCTCTATTGACTCTCGAGTTAGGTTTTAAAATTATAATAATAACAACTTTTATCTTTATATTGACCCATGTCAACTTAGGTTAACCCTTATAATCTGTGACCTTGGCTTTGTCCTGAGTTGACCCCCGAATCAAGTTTTAAAATATAATAATAATTATTTTTATTTTATATTAACCCAAGTTAACTATGGTTGACTCTCCTAACACGTGACTCAGATTTTACCCCGAGCCAACTGATTAGTACTTCAAAATATATTTTCATCAAAGTTTTGTGTCATCATTTTGCACTTGAAGTATCAATAACTCCTTAACTAAAGCATGTTTTATATAACATATCTAATAATATAAGATACTTTTAATTTATGGTAAATATTTATCTTAAATGCAGGTCTATCACATAAATAAAAGGATTAATTTATGAGTTTAAGTATTGAAATTGAAAGGATAAAAAGATGGTCAAACTTAGAAAAGAGATGTTGGTGCACTCCAAACTAGAATATTGTTCGGTAATTGGGTCATATTTAGAGTTGTAGATCTCATATTTAGGTTTACTTTATATGGATGGAAAGGTAAGACATAGGCCTACAACTTTCATGTAGAGGTCTGGTTTTAAAAAAAGCTGTTTTCAAGTCCAAATTATAGCAACAACAAAGAAGTCTGAATCTGTCCTACAGCCTAAACACTGTTAAGTGTTCAACCCATATCTGGAGTTGTAGAAGTCCAAATGACCTTTATTTTTTTCTGGAAAGCTGAGACAATTTTCTAGAACTTTCATATGGAGGTCTAGTTTAAATTCTGACATTATCAATAACATTTTTGGCATACAAAAGAAGATAAAGATTGTCACCAAGTCAGGAGTTGGCCACCCACTCATCAATTAGTCATAAAATCAATAGTTTCCATTTTTTTTTTCCTATAAAAGGAGGCATTTGCCATGCATTTAGGCATCTTGGTTTCTAAATTAAGATCATGGTCTTGTTTTCTCTCTTTATATTTTTGTAATACTTAAGTTTTGCTTTCATTAATATCTTGTCTATACCTTTCATTTTCTTTTCTTTACTTAGTTAAATTTTATCTTATTTATGTTCTTATTTTATTTATTTAAGTTTCTCTTCTTCATTATGTTTAATTAAGTTTATTATGTCAAGGTATAAAGGTTACACTAATGGTGTAAGAATAAGTATATTATAAACTTAATATGGACCTTAATGTTTGATACTAACATATTTTGTATTTGTTATCTTATTCACTTTTAATATTTTGCTTGTTAAATAATTAATCTAGATTTATATTGTATAACACTTGGTACAACAAATCCTTGGCACATTCATAGCCCAATCATATGCTATGAAAGGAACTTGATTTGTTGTTAACATAAATTATAATCTTGAATGCTTGACAACATTTACAAATATTAGCACCATTTGAATAAGATAACTAATATAATTATGTTAACAATTTATAATATGATTGGAACCTCTTTTGCGTTTGGCTTTCATTTGAATAAGAAAAGTTTATACTATACTTGTTTGAAATATTATTAATGGATCCTTTAACCTTGATATTTGTTGTTATCATTGTTTAATCCTTACATTGATCTTCCATCTCAAAGTTCTCATCAACTTCTTCTTCTATTACTATTATCACTATTACTATTACTATTATTAATATTATTATTGTTGTTTATAATTTATACAATTAACCTCCATGTGGTTCGACCCTAGTCTTGCTAGGTTTTTTATTACTTTGACACTCCTGCACTTGGGAGAAGACATTAATCTATTGGTGATGTCACCAACTCCCGAGTTGAGTTTTAAAACTACTATAATAATAATTTTTATCCTTATACTGGCCTGGGTCAATAGTCAACCCCACTCATTACCTAGATCTTGCTCAGGATCGACCCATGAACCGAGTTTTAAAACAATGATAACAACTTTTATTTTTATATTGAATCAAGTTAACACGATCTATGACTCGTGCCTGACCCAGGTTTTACCCCAAATCGACCACTGAGTTGGGTTTAAGAACTATTATAATAATTATTTTTATCCTTACATATTTTAGTTGGATAATTTTGAAATTACAAGTTTTTAACAATAATATTTTAGAAATAAAAAATAAGAAATATTTTCTTTAAAAACATGAACTCTTTGTATCTCCTATTTTGAAAGTATATAAATTCATTCTAAAATTAGCTTGTTGGCATTTATTTTTATGTTTTTATCTTTATATTTTTAATTAAATATATTTTTATTTCTATTATCTTTATCCCTTAATGTTAACATACAAATTATGGTATTTCATTAAAATCTTTTAAAACCTTTTATTTTGCTGATATTTTAGATCAACAATTCTATTTTTTTTTTAAAAAAAATCTAGATTTTAACTGTAACATTCAGAAGCCTGTCACCACACACAATGGATGGAGATTCCTTATAAGGCAACATAACTAGGCAGCTTTCCTTTTGTAGTTAATGTCCAAAAACCCTAGAAGACCTTGTAAAGTGTTACAAAAGCCGTAACAGCCAATCTTTCACAGACCACATGCAACAACATTTATATAAGAAAGTCATTTTGTTTTTCTTTTCTTTCCTTGTCCTTTTTGGTTCTAGAATTTGCTGATATTTTTCAGAGACACCGACCAGCATGTGGTTCAGCTTTTAGGGCACATGTATTGAGCATTTTTCTCTTAAAATCTGCTCGACATTTAACCAAACTATCAAACTATGCGGTTCCTGGGCTGTTTTTTTCCCACATGCTGGGGCAGCAGGCGGTATATATGCGTGCACCAGTTTAAAGTATCAAACACCGGCAATGTGTACATGACGAAGAGGGAAAATTTACACCTCAGAGCCAAAGATATTAAGACATACCTTAATATAATGACTGTTCTTCCTTAACAAACATCAATCATTGTCTTTGTGTCTTACTTTTTATATTTTAGTCATCATTGTTGGTTTAATTTTCTTTCAAGGTAATAGTGGAATGTTGGTAAAAGTGAACTCATGTTTGAAGCGAAAAAAAAGCAAGTCAATTCATAGTAGGTTTACATTAACATTCTGCTTTAAATAGCGAAGTTGTGTGGCTAGCCAAGAAAATCTACGTGATTTACAAATATGGTGGAGAGCTATGTTTATATATATATATATATATATATAGGATAATTACAAAAATAAACCCTCATATTTTAGGTTTGTTTATCCTTTCAATCCAGGATCTGAAAATTTATAATTTGTCTCGATGATCAAGGGAAAAATCAGATTAATAGTTTGTCTTAATAATCAACGAAAAAAATTAAAAAAAAAAACATGCTTGCCTTTTATATAATAAACGCATGGACAATGAGGAGGTTCTTCTATCAATGAGCTGCCATCATTCTTCCGGCTTGTCAATGATGACCGCCCTTTGATTTTATCAGGTTGTGATCAACGGTTAATGGGACTCTGGCAGGGAATTCTTTTTAGTAATTAAGCTTCAACTTGCCGCAAAAATGCAACCTTTCTTAGCTTCCAAATGTTCGTTGCCTGGGGCACAAATTTATTACTCTCAGCAAATTATTTCCAAACAAGAAAGTATAAATCAGTCCCCGTTAGAAACTATTACAGGTTTCACTTTCACCGCAACAAAACATCCATACTTACCTGATTGCTTCTGTTAGTGTACTAACACAGGAAGACAAGCATGGAAGTGGTCATCGAAAAATTAAACTACTTGAAATGTTGATTACATCCGACCTGACTTTAGAGTTCTTAACAAATTCAGTTTCTATTCTTGTTCTTGTTTCGTTGGGTGGGTCTAAAATTGTATTTCTTGAATGAATAAATTGTATTATTTCTTAATATGCAAAACTATTATGAATTATTTGGTTACTTTCTTTCCAAATATAGTAGGGAAAAAAAAACCAATGATGCTCAGAAATTGTTTGATAAAATGTTTAAAAGAATGTTGTGTTCATGAAATTATGGATAACATTATTATAATTAATTGCAAATTATGGATGGCAATTTTGTTATTTTGATGCTCCAAAGTGCTTTAAGATTATTAACATGAATATAATTATAAACTTACAAATAATAATATTTCTTGTTAAAGTTTTTTAAGGATATTAAATATTCACATGTATATAAAGTTCAAAAAGTAAATTGTAATTTCTTAAACTTTAAATTGAAAACAAAAAAACAAATTAAAGTATAAATTGCTTTATATATATATATATATATATATATACCTATCATAACCTAATTTTTGAATAAAAATAAATAAATATAGTTAAGAATGAAGTTGAGACAACACAAATTTAAACTTAAGGGTTGAAATTATCAAATTTGAGAGTAAAAATTATCAAATTTGAGAGTAAATTAGTTAGAAATTAAAGAATTAATAAATTTAAAATTTTAATTAAAATTTAGATTAGTTTAACTAGAATTAATAAATTTGCAGGCTTAATTAAATTTTGATTTTTTTAATTGAAAAAATCAAGAGTTTAATTGAAGAATAAATAAGCATGTGGATTTAATAAAATTTTGATTTAATTAATTAAATAAATTAAGGGATTTAATTGAAATTAATCCAAGGGGTAAAATTAAAATTTATTGATTAAGGGACCCAATTGATACATTGCAAACCATCAGGGACAAAACTATAATTTATGATTTTCCATGCCAAATGACGCCGTTTTGGATCCTATTCATCGTCTCTTTGTCGAAGACCAGTTCAAGAGGGGAAAATCTAGCAATCACGGCCACTATACTCACAATGCCGTTTTTTAAGCCCACGATCTCTCGTCTCCACGATGCCCGCCATTTCTGGAGGCAGGGACACAAGACCTTCTCTGGCTTTTATATAAAGCCAGAGAAAGGCCTCGGTGAATGGGGGGAGAACAAGAGAAAAAACGGAGAGTCAGAGAGGACGAACCGAAACAGGAACAAAAAAGGAGAAGACCGAGAGGAAAATAGAGCCAAACACAAAGACTAAACGAAAAAAACCAGAGGAGAAAGCTTCCATTCAACTAGCAGCACCTAACATCTTCATCATCATCGTTGTTGTCCTAAGCAAAGGAAACACAGAAGGAAGATAAAGGAAAGTAGTAGACGAGAGTCCTCACTGGCGTTGTAACCATCTTCGTCATCTCCAGAAGCAGCAGCTCCAGAGCTCCATCTTCAGCAGCCACTGCACCGGAAACAGGGCACTCCAGGAGAAAAATACAGGGACGAACCGGGGAAGAGTAGGACGAATAGAGGAAGAACTAAAAAGGAGAGTACCATCGACCCGTCAGCTTCGCCATCATTGTCCCCAAGCGCCAGCTTTGCCTCTAGCTGCACTAGAAGTAGCAGCTCTAAAGCTCCATCTTTAGCAGACACTGCACCAGACACAGGGCACTCTAGGAGAAAAATACAGGGACGAATCGGGGAAGAGAAGGCAGAATAGAGGAAGAACTAACGAGGAGAGTAGCATCGACCTATCAACCTCGCCATTGTCATCGTCCCCAAGCGCCAGCTCCGCCTCTAGCTGCACCAGGTAAGCTTCTTTTATTTTTCTCCACTTGACAAATAATTACCTTGTCATTGTACAAAGCGTGAGCATGCAATTCACCCTTGCATGCACAATGATTGGGCCTGGTTATTGGCTTAGGCAAGTGTTCTTGCTAGGCTAGGCTCTTGGGATCTAATCTAAAAAAATATAATAAATAAATAATAAAATAAATAAATAATTAAATATTTTTATGTATAACAATAATTTTATTTTAATTATTTATATATTAATATCAGAGTCAATAATAAAATATTAATTTAAATTTATTTTATTTTATTTTATTTTGAGTTATGTGATATTTAACAATGCTAGAGTTGGAACTATTTATAGTTGAATATTTATTTATGCTAGAGTTAAGAATATTACAAGCAAACTATCATAATATAAACTGATAAACATTTAGTAATTTAAAACAGAACTAGCAAAGTAGTCTATATCAAGTAGGACATTTAAGAGGTGATAATATCTTTCTTTTTACGTAATTAGTCCTATAATATAGAATCTCTATTTACCACTTAGGGTTCCTAGTGACCATAATATTAAGTGGCAACTCCTTAAACAAGATATTTTCTCATCAAAGAATAAGATGTCAAAAATCTATTCTTTTTAATGATTTATTTTGAAGGTTGTCGGGATGTTCAGGTGTGATAGAATGACGACTTTGCCAGAGACTTTTAGGATTAAGGTTTGCCTTTTGTCTTATTATTGCTATCTTGTTTGTTGTGTTTATTTGTTTATTTTTCTTGCATTTACTATTTAGTATACATCCTTATTGATATTGTCATGCATCACTTTAAGGGCACATTAATATGACCAAAAGATTGATATTTTCTTCCAAGTGCAAGAGTATCAAAATAATAAATAACTCTACAAGACCGTGGTCGAACCACAAGGAGGTTAATTGTATAAATTATAAATAACAATAATACAACAACAATAACAACAATAATAGTAACAATACTAATAATACTACTAATAATAGTAATAGTAATAGTAATAATAATAGTAGTAATAGTAATAATAATAATAATAGTAATAGGAGGAGGAGGAGGAGGAGGAGGAGTAATAATAATAATAATAATAATAATAAAGAAAAAGAAAAAGAAGAAATTGATGAAAACTTTGAGATAAAAGATTAATGTGAGGATCAAATAATGATAACAACAAATGTCAAGATTAGAGGATTCACTAATGATATTTCAAAGAAATATAGTATAAAATCTTATTACTCAAATAGAAACCACACATAAAGGAGGTTCCAATCATATTATAAATTGTTAACATAATTATATTAGTTATCTTATTCGATTAATGCTAATACTTGTAAATATTATCAGGCATTCATGATTATAATTTATGTTAACAACAAATCAAGTTCCTTTCATAGCACATATGTTAGTTATACCATACAATATGGATTAGGAAATTGCTAAGTATTTGTTATACTAAGTATTATACAACATAAGTCCAGATTAACCATTTAACAAGCAAAGTATTAAAAGTGAACAAGATAACAAATATAAAACATGTTAGTATCAAATATTAAGGTCTATGTTGAGTTTACACTATACTTATTCTTACATCATTAGTGTAACCTTTTTACTTTGACATAATAAACTTAGCTAAACATAATAAAAGAGAGAAACATAAATAAACAAGATAAGAGCATAAATAAGATAAAAGTTAACTAAGTAAAGGAAAGAAAATAAAAGGTATAAACAAAATTTTAATGAAAGAAAAACTTAAGCATTACAAAAATATAAAGAAAGAAAGCAAAAGCATGATCATGATCTGGAAACCAAGATGCCTAAATACATGGTAAATGCCTCCTTTTATAGGCCAAAAATTGGAACTATTGATTTGATAAATAATTGATGAGTGGGTGACCATATATTGACTTGGTGACAATCCTTATCTTCTTATTTGAATAAAACATCATTGATAATGTTAGAATTAGAATTACTTATACCAAGAATGTTCTAGGAAATTGTCTCAGCTTTTCAGAACAAATAATGAGGTCATTTGAACTTCTAAAACTCTAGATATGGGTTGAACACTGAATAGTGTTTTGACTGCAGGACAGATTCAAACTTCTTCGTTGTTGCTACAATTTGGAATTGAAAATAGGCCTTTTAAAACTAGACCTCCACATGAAAGTTGTAAGTTTATGTCTTACCTTTCTATCCATATAAAGTAGACTAAATCTGAGATCTACAGCTCTAGATATGACCCAATTACTAAATAGGGTTCCAGTTTGAACTACACTAGCATATCTTTTGTAAGTTTGGCCATCTCTTTGTCTATTCAATTTTAGTACTTAAACTCATAAATCAATCTTTTCATTTAAGTGATAGGTCTGTATTTAAGATGAGCATTTACCATAAATTAAAGGTATCTTATATTATTAGATATGTTATTATAAAACATGTTTTAGTTAAGGAGTTATTGATAATTCAAGTGCACAATGATTATATAAAACTTTAATAAAATGCATTATTAAATACTAATCACACCTTCCAACTAGCTTATTACTATTCGCTAATAATCAAAGTGTTAAAATAGAAAAACAATTTGCAAATTTCACAAAGCAAGACATTCATCATTTAATTTCTATTAATCTATCCAGATAAACAAACTCTCATTAAATTTATATATATATACTCAATACCTCTTAAGCAAGATATTAATAAACCTTCCTTTTGTGTTCAATATATCAACACATAGTTATGAGGCTTTACTTGGAAGAAAATAAAAGTTTGTTCTAATGTTTAAGGTTAACTTCCTTGGGTTGAGATTATTATCCTTTTCTTCTTTTTTATTTATTAATATATATATAACTTAAAAATACAATGCATCTTTAACCCATGTAACGAGCTTTGGGCTAATGACTCCTAGACAAATTGGTCTTAGGGCATTAGATATTGAGACACCCCTACGAGCATAGTAACTCGGGTTGTAGATATTGATACATAGATAGTGCAATGTTTAATTCCCTTAAGCTTTTCTCCTCAACCCATGTAACAAGTGTTAGGTCAATATCTCCCAAGTTAGTTGAATTTAAGGTATTAGGTGTTAAAGCACCCTTCGAGCTTAATTGCTTAAGTTAAAAGAAGGCTATGAAACTTATATACGTTTTTATTGATATCATTTTTTATTGTTTTTTTTTTTTACAATTTATAAACTACCCTTTTTTCATAGTTGTTATCTTTAACAAAAGAACATAAATAATGTAATAAGCCAATGTACAACCCACAATCATTTGTTAAAGTGTGTATGTAAAAATGAAGGTTTAAAAATATTTGTTAAATGAGTATATGAGCAGAATTAAGTGATAAAAAAGTGAGAGTTTGTAAACTTGAATATTTCAAGAAGTATTTTGATAGACTTTGTTATGAATATTGCAGATAACCATTGAAAATAATTAACCAAGATATGTCTCAAGAGTCAATAAAATTCCTTCTTACTCTACCGTCTTAGTAATAACAGTTTGGAAATGGTTTACGAAAAAGAAATCACAGTTAATTTTTTTTAATATCAATTACTATCCTTTCCCCCCAACCAAAATGAGATATTGTCCTCAATGTTTTAAGGTACAAAGATAAAGTATAGAAGATATCTCCTGAAATACCAAATACTGACAAAGTTAAAACACACTTAAACAAATATAAAAAATAACAAAGTAAAATAATATACTATTAAGAAAACCAAAAGACATAAGGATTCACAAATAAAGGTTCAAATCCAATATAAGCTTTTTACGACTTTCCTTAACTAACTAATTTATGTGACTCATGGAGGGATCAATTACAAGAGTGAAAGATTATTATTGGTCAATCAATTGTTCAGTAGTAGCAACGAGATTATGATTTGTTGTGCCGAAGATGTTAGAAATTCCTCTTCTACAACATGATCAAGAAAAGACAATAATTTATCATAAAAACCATTAACATTTAATAGACCTATGGGTTTATAGTGAATCTGTAGTTGAGCTGAAGAGGTAATATAAAAGATCTCTTCTAACGTACTCACACCACCTAGTAAGGCAATGCAGACATCAATATGTTTAAACATTGTATTCATTTGATCAGACATTGTGGAGACTTGTAGTTCCTTTCTAATTGTTTTTCCAATGATATTTCCTTGTGCTAAAGTGACACGACTAAAAGATTGATGTTTTCTCCCAAGTGTAGGAGTGTCGAAGTAATAAATAACCCGGCAAGACCGGGGTCGAACCATAGGGAGGTTAATTGTACAAATTATAAATAATAATACAAAAACAATAACAACAACAACAATAATAATAGTAATAACAACAACAACAACAACAACAACAACAATAATAATAGTAATAACAACAACAACAACAACAACAACAACAACAATAATAATAATAATAGTAGTAGTAATAATAATAATAATAATAATAATAATAATAATAATAAAGAAAAAGAAGGAGAAGAAGAAGAAGAATATGAGAACTTTGAGATGGAATATTAATGTAAGGATTAAACAATGATAATAACAAATGTCAAGGTTAGAGATTCCACTAATGGTATGTCAAACAAGAATAGTATAAACTCTTATTATTCAATTGGAAACCACACATAAAGGAGGTTCCAATTTGATTATAGATTGTTAACATGATTACATTAGTCATCTTATTCGATTAATGCTAGTACTTGTAAATCTCGTCAAGCATTCATGATTATAACTTATGTTAACAACAAATCAAGTTCGTTTCACAGCTCAGGTGTCGGTTATACCATACAGTATGGGCTATGAAAGTGCCAAGCATTTATTGTACCAAGTGTTATACAACATAAATCAAGATTAGTCATTAAACAAGCAAAGTATTAAAGAGTGAACAAGATAACAAATACAAAACATATTAGTATCAAACATTAAAGTCCATATTGAGTTTACATTATACTTATTCTTACACCATTAGTGTAACCTTTTCACCTTGACATAATAAACTTAGCTAGACATAATAAAAGAAAGAAAAATAAATAAACAAAACAAGAACATAAACAAGATAAAAGTTAACTAAGTAAATGAAAGGAAATGAAAGGCATAAACTTAATATTAATGAAAGCAAAGCATAAACATTACAAAAAAATACAAAGAGAGAAAGGAAGAGCATGATCTTGATCTGGAGACCAAGATGCCTCAATGCATGGCAAATGCCTCCTTTTATAGGCCAAAATTAGGAACTATTGATTTGATGACTAATTGATGAGTGGGTGGCCAACTCTTGACTTGGTGACAATCCTTATCTTCTCTTGTCTGCCCAAAACATCATGATAACGTCAAAACTGGAGCCTCTTAAAACATGAAAGTTGTAGGCAATTGTCTCAGCTTTCTTGTGTAAAAACTTCAGCTCATTTCGAGTTCTAGAACTCCAGATATGGCCAAAATACTGAACAGTGCTCGGGCTGGAGGACAACTTCGGGCTTCTTTGTTGTTGCAATAATTTGGACTTGAAAATGGCCTTTTTAGATCTTGGGCTCCATATGAAAGTTGTAGGCCTATGTCTTACCTTTCCATCCATATAAAGTAGACCTAAATCTGAGATCTATAGCTCCAGATATGACCCAATTACCGAACAGTGTTCCGGTTTGGATTGCACTGATATCTCTTTTCTAATTTTGGTCATCTTTTTACCCTTGCAATTTATGTTCTTAAAGTCATCAATCAATCCTTTCATTTATGTGATAGGCCTGCATTTAAAATGAACATTTACCATAAATTAAAGGTATCTTATATTATTAGATATATTATTATAAAACATGCTTTAGTTAAGGAGTTATTGATACTTCAAGTGCAAAATGATGATATAAAACCATGATAAAAATGCACTTTTAAGTACTAATCATAAAGCTTTAGGAATAACCCTCATAACTTGACTACCTCTTAAAAAATACAGCTATTGACACTCCCCCCATTAACCTAAGGTTGTCTCCCCCATACACTAAATTAATCTTTCTCTCAGTTAGGGCCTGACCAAGATGATTTGCTTATTCTAAAAACTCTTTTTCTTTCCCAGGATAGGATCCATTGAAGACACAAATGTTTCTTATATGATGACTTGAGGAACCTGCCATTTCTCCACACTTCTATGTTTTTAGAATGTATAGGTTAAGTATAAATGAAGGGAAGGAAGAGAAGATTTTATAAAAATGCAATCATACCACCTATATGTAAACTAGTTGGAGTCTTATTCTCTCTCTTTATTTATTTATTTATATTATTTTTTTGAATAAAAAAATATGTATGTACAGGTTGTTGTGATTGTAGCTCACATCTTCCCTTAGTTTTATGTCCAAGAACAGCTTAAACACCTTCTATGGGTTGGGGATGGGCTTCCCATTCAGTTTTCTTAAAAACTGGCAAACAGGGTCTTTTTTAGTTAGATTCCCAAGATCATGTCGATTATGTTCTTTATAGAAATGGGGTCATAAGTCATGAAATGCACAATGCACATCTCTACTAAGATATGTCTCAAAAGTAAATAGAAGATTATCTAATGATTCCTTATGTTTTGAAACAAATCCTGACTTTTGACAATTTTCACAAGTTTTGATTAATACTTAAAAGTGCATTTCTATCAAGGTTTTATATCATCATTTGCACTTAAAGTATCAATAACTCCTTAGCTAAAACATATTTTATAATAACAAGTTTGATACCATAAGGTACCTTTAATTTATGATAAATGTTCACCCTAAATACAAACCTATCACATAAAAAAGGATTGATTAATGAGTTGAAGTATTGAAATTGAAAAGATTAAGAGAGGGGCAAACTTAGAAAAGAGATGCTGGTGCAATCCAAACTAAAACACTATTCGATAATTGGGTCATATCTAGAGATGTAAATCTTAGATTTAAATATGTTTTGATATAGGCCTAAAACTTTCATGTGGAAGTTAAGACTCAATTTCGTTGTTTGGAAGTCGAGATTTTAGCAACAACGTAGAAGTCTAAATTTGTCATGCAGCCCAAATACTATTCAGTATTTAGCCTATATCTCGAGTTCTAAAAGTCCAAATGACCTTACTTTTTTTTTCCTGAAAAGCTGAGACACTATTTAGTGTTCAACCCATATCTCGAGTTCTAGAAGTCCAAATGACCTCAAATTGTTTTCCTGAAAAACTAAGATAATTTTCTAGAACTTTCATGTGGAAGTCTGGTTCAAATTCTGACATTATTAATGATGTTTTATTCAAACAAAAAAATAAGAATTGTCACTAAGTCAAGATGTGGCACCCACTTAACAATTAGTCATCAAATTAATAGTTTCAAATTTTGGCCTATAAAAGGAGGCATTTGGCATGCATTTCAGCATCTTGATTTTCAGATCAAGATCATGTTCTTACTTTCTCTCTTTATATTTTTGTATTGCTTAAGTTTTGCTTTCATTAATATCTTGTTTACGCCTTTCTTTTTTTTTTCTTTACTTAGTTAACTTTTATCTTATTTATATTCTTATCCTATTTATTTATGTTTCTTTTCTTCATTATGTTGGGCTAAGTTTATTATGTCAAATCGAAAAGGTTACACTAATGATATAAGAATAAGTATAGTGTAAACTTAACATGGACTTTAATGTTTGATACTAACATGTTTTGTATTTGTTATCTTGTTGACTTTTAATACTTGCTTGTTAAATGGTTAGTTTAGATTTGTGTTGTATAACACTTGGTATAACAAATACTTGGCACTTTCATAGCCCAACTGTATGGTATAACCAATATTTGTGCTATGAAAAGAACTTAATTTGTTGTTAACTTAAGTTATAATCATAAATACCTGATAATATTTACAAGTATTAGCATTATTCGAATAAGATAATTAATGTAATCATGTTAACAATTTATAATCTGATTGGAATCTTCTTTGAGTGGTTTCCAGTTAACTAATAAAAATAGTTTACACTATACTTGTTTAAAATACCATTAGTAGATCCTCTAATATTGACACTTGTTGTTATCATTGTTTAATCCTCACATTGATCTTCCATCTCAAAGTTCTCATCAACTTCTTCTTCTTCTTCTTCTTCTCCTTCTTCTATTACTACTACTACTACTACTACTACTACTACTACTATTATTGTTATTGTTGTTATATTATTGTTGTTTATAATTTATAGAATTAACCCTCCTTGTGGTTCGACCCCGGTTTTACCAGATTATTTATTACTTCGACAATCTTGCACTTAGAAGAAGATATCAATCTTTTAGTTGTGTCACTCATATGAGAAAAAGACAAATGAAAAACAAAGAAAGAGCCCAGTTGATAGTCCAACACAAAAAAAGGTGGACAAACTTAGAGAAGAAGTTGCAAGGTTTACTATTCTACTCGAGCAGGCTTTGAGAGACAAATCCGGAAAAGCAACACATGTAGCTCAACTTGAAACTGTGCTAGTAAATCCCTTTAATCCATAGAATTTGGGGGAAATGGGTAGTAATTTGATTTTCAACAAGTCATGCATTTCCAACCAGCATTCCCTGCGAGAATATTGTCTACCATTGATTCTATAATGAATGAATCTCAAAAGGGTAAGATGGTAGAACAGGATGGTTTGAACAAATTGGCTGCTGATTAGTACTTAAAAGTGTATTTTTATCATGGTTTTATATCATCATTTTGCACTTGAAGTATCAATAACTCCTTAACTAAAGCATGTTTTATAATAATATATCTAATAATATAAGATACCTTTAATTTGTGGTAAATGTTTATTTTAAATGCAGGCCTATCACATAAATGAAAGGATTGATTGATGACTTTAAGAACTTAAATTGCAAGGGCAAAGAGATGACCAAAATTAGAAAAGAGATGTCGGTGCAATCCAAACCGGAACACTTTTCGGTAATTGGGTCATATCTAGAGTTATGGATCTCAGATTTAGGTCTAATTTATATGGATGGAAAGGTAAGACATAGACCTACAACTTTCATATGGAGCCCAAGATCTAAAAAGGCCATTTTCAAGTCCAAATTGTAGCAACAACAAAGAAGCCCGAATCTGTCCTCTAGCCTGAGCATTGTTCCGTAGTTTGGCCATATATGGAGTTCTAGAAGTCCAAATGAGCTAAAGTTTTTACACAAGAAATCTGAGACAATTGTCTACAACTTTCATGTTTTCAAGTCGCTCCAATTTTGACGTTATCAATGACGTTTTGGGAAGACAAGAGAAGATAAGGATTGTCATCAAGTCAAGAGTTAGCCACCCACTCATCAATTAGTCATCAAATCAATAGTTCCCAATTTTGGCCTATAAAAGGAGGCATTTTCCATGCATTTAGGCATCTTGATCTCCAGATCAAGATCATGCTCTAGCTTTCTCTCTTTGTATTTTTTTTAATGTTTATGCTTTGCTTTCATTAATATCAAGTTTATGCCGTTCATCTCCTTTCATTTACTTAGTTAACTTTTATCTTATTTATGTTCTTATTTTGTTTATTTATTTTTCTTTGTTTTATTATGTTTAGCTAAGTTTATTATGTCAAGGTGAAAAGGTTACACTAATGGTGTAAGAATAAGTATAATGTAAGCTTAATATGGACTTTAATGTTTGATACTAACATGTTTTATATTTGTTATCTTGTTCACTCTTTAATACTTTGCTTGTTAAATGACTAATCTTGATTTATGTTGTATAACACTTGGTACAACAAATGCTTGGCACTTTCATAGTTCATACTGTATGGTATAACCGACACCTGAGCTATGAAAGGAACTTGATTTGTTGTTAACATAAGTTATAATCATGAATGCTTGACGAGATTTACAAGTACTAGCATTAATCGAATAAGATGACTAATGTAATCATGTTAACAATCTATAATCTGATTGCAACCTCCTTTATGTGTGGTTTCCAATTGAATAATAAGAGTTTATATTATACTTGTTTGACATACCATTAGTGGAATCTCTAACCTTGACATTTGTTATTATTATTGTTTAATCCTTACATTAATTTTCCATCTCCAAGTTCTCATCATCTTCTTCTTCTTCTCTTTCTTTATTATTATTATTATTATTATTATTATTATTATTATTATTATTATAGTTGTTGTTGTTATTATTGTTATTATTGTCCAAAAACTTGACACGACCAAAAGATTGATGTCTTCTCCCAAGTATAGGAGTGTCGAAGTAATAAATAACCTGGCAAGACCGGGGTCGAACCATAGGGAGGTTAATTGTACAAATTATAAATAATAATAATCCAACAACAAAAACAATAACAACAACAACAATAATAATAGTAATGACAACAATATAATAATAATAATAATAATAATAATAATAAAGAAAAAGATGAAGATGAAGATGAAGATGAAGATGAGAACTTTGAGATGAAAAATTAACGTAAGGATTAAACAATGATAATAAACAATGTCAAGGTTAGAGGATCCACTAATGGTATGTCAAACAAGTATAGTATAAACTCTTATTGTTTAATTGGAAACCACACACAAAGGAGGTTCCAATTGGATTATACATTGTTAACATGATTACATTAGTCATCTTATTCAATTAATGCTAATTCTTGTAAATGTCGTCAAGCATTCATGATTATAACTTATGTTAACAACAAATCAAGTTCCTTTCATAGCTCAGGTGTCGGTTATACCATACAGTATGGGCTATGAGAGTGCCAAGTATTTGTTGTACCAAGTGTTATACAACATAAATCAAGATTAGTCATTTAACAAGGGGCAATACAATGCAAATGCAAGTAGTTTCAGAAGCCAACACATGGATCAACTCAAATCAGTCACTACTCTGCGTAGTGGTAAGGTTATTGAAAAACCCTCTCTTAAACCTTATGAGAAAGATGATTTGTCAATCTCTGAGGGTAAGGAAGGGGTTTAATCTGAAAATTGCAAAGAAACGACTGATTCACCGCCAGCACTTCCATTTCCTCATGCCATGATCAAACAAAGGAAAGTCAATCACAACTCTGAAATTTTTGAAATTTTCAGACAGTTAAGAATCAATATACCTTTGCTGGATGCTATTAAACATGTTCCTTCCTATGCTAAAATTTTGAAAGATCTATGCACTGTGAAGAGGAAACTGAATGTGAAAAAGAAAGCCTTTTTAGCAGAACAAGTAAATGTCATTCTTCAGAACAATAATGCTTTGAAATATAAAGACCCTGGTTGTCCTACCATTTCTTGCTTTATTGGAGAACATAAAATTGAAAGAGCTTTACTTGATCTTGGAGCTAGTGTGAATTTACTTCCATATTCAGTTTTTCAGAGTCTCAATCTTGGTGAGTTAAAACCAACTTCTATATCTCTTTTACTTGCCAATAGATCTGTAAAAGTGCCTAGAGGAATAATTGAAGATGTGTTAGTACAAGTCGATAAATTCATTTATCCTGTGGATTTTATTGTCTTGGACACAGAACCTGTTGAAGCATGTAATTCATTTCCTGTTATTTTAGGACGTCTGTTTCTTGCAACTTCTAACGCATTGATTAATTGTAGGAATGGACTGATGAAGCTATCATTTGGAAACATGACATTGGAGATGAATATTTTCAACATTTGCAAACAACCTGGAGAAGATAATGATTTACAAGAAGTAGATCATATTGACGAATTAGTTTATGATCAACTTGAATCTACTTTAAGTAAAAATGAGTTAGATGAATCTGAATATTTGCAAATGATTTATTCTAAGGAAGAAATCACCGATGAAACAAGCACCGAAAATTTTGATGCGAATCTTTTGTCAACAGTGACAACAGATTCAACATCTGACATCACACCAATCGATGATTACTTTCCTAACGAATCCTTACTTTCTCTTAGTCCAATGCCTTGGTATGATAAAAATATTAATTTTCTTGCTTTAGGAGATTTGCCAATTGATTGGAGTAATCAAGACAGAAAAGTTTTTGAACGAAGTGAAAATTTTTTATTGTGATGACCCTAACTTATTCAAATATTGTCCTGATCAAATATTTCAAAGATTCATTCCCGACAATGAGGTAAGTAATGTCATTAAACTTTGTCATTATGAAGCATGTGGAAGTTATTTCTCGTAAAAAAAGACAGCTGCAAAAATCTTTCAAAATGGATTTTATTGGCCCACCATGTTCAAGGACACACATGCATTATGTAAAACTTGTGAAAATTGTCAAAAAGTTGATACTGGTCAAAAAGTTTTGTTTTATAATTCTCAACTTTATGCATTCCCTAGAGAGCTACGACCAAGATGGAGCAATCCTTATAGGGCCTGTGATATTGAGAATTCAATGAATGACAATGATTTTAAGGAAAATGGACATCATTTGAAAGCTTACTTTGATAAGTTTCCTAGTGAAAATGAATCAAATGGTTGGAATGATCTTGTAGATAAAGGTTGATTATTTTGTTTTTCTCACATTGTTTTTGTGTTTCTTTTTGAGTGATTTTTGCTAGTTTCTCTCACCCCGGTTAAATGACGGATAACGGTACTCCGTGACTTAAGTCGGTTCTTTTAGTTTCCCATAATAACTCATATCTGTGTAATTCTTTGAATCTCTCTTCCAATTCTCATTTGATAATGGACACTAATCTTGAAAAATTGAAAAAGTATTTTTTTGCTCTACCTCAGAATGCGATTACAAAAATTTACCGTGCTAGATGTGCAAGATTGAGATTGCTAATGAATCATGAAATTCCTGAAGATATTCGCTGGTTGATTGAAGCAAAGGTCTGATTATCAGGTGAGTCCTCTAATTCCTTCATTTCACACATGCCTGGAACAGGTAAAAGCACTTTTGCAAAGAAACGTCGTGCAAAACGACTAGAAGTCTGTCGTCGATGTGCTAGATGGACTTGTAATACACAATGTCGTTCTTTAGGAATGGTATCTATAAACCGTGAAGATAAAATACAATTCATTAAGGATGGCCTGAGTAAGGAGTCTTTAGATAATCTTCTATTGACTCTTGAGACGCATCCTAGTGGAGATGTGCATCGTGCAATTCATGATTTATGGCCACTATTTCATAAAGAACATAATCGACTTAGTCTTGGGAATCTGACTAAAAAAGACCTTGTTTGCCAGTTTTTTAAGAAAACTGGATGAGAAGCCTATCCCCGACCCATAGAGGGCGTTTAAGCCGTTCTTGGACGTAAAACCAAGGAAAGATATGAGCCACAATCACAACTACCTGTACATACACATGCTTTTTCAGAAGTAAATAAATAAATAAATAAATAAAGAGAGAGAGAGAGAGTGTGGGACTCTTGCTGGCCTACATATAGGTGTTATGATTGCCTTTCTAATTTTTCATCTATAAAACCCTCTCTTCTTTACTTTCATTTCTACTCAACCCATACATTCAACAAATATAGAAGTGTGTAGAAATGGAAAGTTCCTCAGGTCATCATATGAGAAATATTTGTGTTTTTGGTGGATCTAGTCCTGGGAAAGAAAAGGAGTTTTTAGAATCAACAAATCATCTTGGTCAAGTGCTAGCTGAGAGAAAGATTCATTTAGTGTATGGGGGAGGCAGTCTTAGGTTAATGGGAGGTGTGTTAATAGCTGCATTTTTAGGAGGTAGTCAAGTTTTGGTGGTCGTCCCCGAAGCTTTAGTACAAGGGGACATCATTGGAAAAACAATTGTAGAGGACTTCAGGTCTCCACAATGTCAACTTGAATGAATACAATGTTTAACCATGCTGATGCCTTCATTGCTTTACCAGGTGGTCTAGGCACATTGGAAGAGATCTTTCATATTTCCTCTTAGGCTCAACTGCACATTCACTATAAACCCATAGGTTTGTTAAATGTTAATGGTTATTATGATAACTTGTTGTCTTTTCTTGATCATGCTGTGGAACAGGAATTTCTAACATCTTCTGCAAGACAAATCATGATCTCTGCTGCTACTGCTGAACAATTGATTGACCAACTACAATCTTTCATTCCTGTAATTGATCCCTCTATGAATCGCATAAATTGGTCATCTAAGGAAAGCCGTAAAAAGCTTAGATTAGATTTGAGTCTTCATTTGTAATTTTTGTGTTGTTTTGTTTTATTATTGTGTTTTGTTATTTCTTATTTTTGTTTAAGTGTGTTTCAGGTTTGTCAATGTTCGTTATTTCAGGTGATATCTTCTATACTCTATCTTTCCACCTTAGAACATTGAGGACAATGTCTTGTTTTAGTTGGGGGGAGAGGGTAGTAGTTGATAAAAAAAAAATTATTTTCCATTTCATAAAGCATGTGCTTAATTGTTGTTACTAGGATGGCAGAGTAAAGGAGCTCTTTTGTTAAAGTGACTCTTGAGACGCATCTTAGTAACCATTCTTAACAAGGTCTATTATAATACTTCTTGAAATATTCAGGTTTACAAACTCTAGCATTGTTATCACTTAAATACTTATTTAACATGTATTTTTAAACCTTAATTTACACACACACACTTTAACATATGATTGTGGGTTGCATATTGGATTATTACATTATTTATGTTCTTTTGTTAAAGGTAACAACTAAGGGAAAGGGATTGTATATAATTAAAAAAAAAAGAAAAAAAAGAAAAAAAATGATAATAATAAAAATATAGATAAGTTTTGTTTCGTAGCCTCCCTAACCTAAGCAATTAAGCCTGAAGGGGTGTTTTAACACCTAATACCCTAAAGTCAACTAACTTGGGAGCTATTGGCCCAACGCTTGTTACATGGGTTGAGGAGAAAAGCTTAAGGAAATCAAACATTGCACTAACTACATACCAGTATCTGCGACCCGAGTTACTAAGCTCGTAGGGGTGTCTTAACACCTAATGCCCTAAGACCAACTGGTCTGGGAGTCATTAGCCGAAAGCTTGTTACATGGGTTAAAGATGCATGGTGTTTTTAAATTATATGTATATATATTTTAAAAAAAAACAAAGAAAAAAAAAGACAAAAATAGTAATCCCAACCCAAGGAAGTTAACCTTAAAAAAAAAAGAAGAAGAAAAAAAGACAAAAATAATAATTCCAACCCAAGGAAGTTAACCTTAAACATTAGAACAAAAATTTTGTTTTCTTCCAAGAAAAGCCCCATAATTATGTGTTGATACATTGAGTACAAAAGAAAGGTTTATGAATATCTTGTTAAGAGGTATTAAATAGGTATATAAATTTAACGAGAGTTTGCTTATCTGGATAGATTAACGGAAGTTAAATGATGAATACCTTACTTTGTGGAATTTGCAAAATGTTTTTCTATTTTAACGCTTTGATTACTAGGGACTAGTAATAAGATTTTATATCATCATTTTGCACTTGAAGTATCAATAACTCCTTAACTAAAACATGTTTTATAATAATATATCTAATAATATAAGATACCTTTAATTTGTGGTAAATGTTCATTTTAAATGCAAGCCTATCACATAAATGAAAGGATTGATTGATGACTTTAAGAACTTAAATTGCAAGGTCAAAGAGATGACCAAAATTAGAAAAGAGATATCGGTGCAATCCAAACCGGAACACTGTTCGGTAATTGGGTCATATCTGCAACTATATATCTTAGATTTATGTATAATTTATATGGATGGAAAGGTAAGACATAGGCCTATAACTTTCATATGAAGCCCAAGATCTAAAAAGGCCATTTTCAAGTCCAAATTGTAGCAACAACAAAGAAGCCCGAATCTGTCCTCCAGCCCGAGCACTGTTCAGTATTTTGGCCATATCTGGAGTTCTAGAAGTCTAAATGAGCTGACTTTTTTACACAAGAAAGCTGAGAAAATTGCCTATAATTTCATGTTTTCAAGTGGCTCCAATTTTGATATTATCAATGATGTTTTGGGTAGACAAGAGAAGATAAGGATTGTCACCAAGTCAAGAGTTAGCCACCCACTCATCAATTAGTTATCAAATCAATAGTTCCCAATTTTGGTCTATAAAAGGAGGCATTTGCCATGCATTTAGGCATCTTGATCTACAGATCAAGATCATGTTCTTGCTTTCTCTCTTTGTATTTTTTTTAATGTTTATGCTTTGCTTTCATTAATATCAAGTTTATGCCTTTCATTTCCTTTCATTTACTTAGTTAACTTTTATCTTATTTATGTTCTTATTTTGTTTATTTATTTTTCTTTGTTTTATTATGTTTAGCTAAGTTTATTATGTCAAGGTGAAAAGGTTACACTAATGGTGTAAGAATAAGTATGGTGTAAACTTAATATGGACTTTAATGTTTGATACTAACATGTTTTGTATTTGTTATCTTGTTCACTCTTTAATACTTTGATTGTTAAATGACTAATCTTGATTTATATTGTATAACACTTGGTACAACAAATGCCTGGCACTTTCATAGTTCATACTGTATGGTATAACCGACACTTGAGCTATGAAAGGAACTTGATTTGCTGTTAAAATAAGTTATAATCATGAATGCTTGACGAGATTTACAAGTATTAACATTAATCGAATAAGATGACTAATATAATCATGTTAACAATCTATAATCTGATTGGAACCTCCTTTATGCGTGGTTTCCAATTGAATAATAAGAGTTTATATTATACTTGTTTGACATACCATTAATGGAACCTCTAACCTTGACATTTGTTATTATTATTGTTTAATCCTTACATTAATTTTCCATCTCCAAGTTCTCATCATCTTCTTCTTCTTCTCTTTCTTTATTATTATTATTATTATTACTACTACTACTACTACTACTACAACTACTATTATTATTATTATTATT